>NW_004443976.1:18071905-18079314 GCF_000243295.1 Trichechus manatus latirostris | reverse complement strand
GGTGCGCGCTGACCTCAGCACGGAGGCGGAGCCTTCTCGGGTCCGCCCCCTCCTTTCCTTAAACGGGCCGCGGCGTCGGCATCAGTCTCCAAGGTGGGCCCCGGGCGTGTGCAAGACGCAGACAGAAGGTGGAGCAGACACCGAGGCGTCCAGCGGGGTCCTAAGGTGTGACTATTCTTCTGCAGCTGGACCGGGCGCACGTATATACTTGGGCCTCCGCAGTGGGGTGGATTGAGATTCAGGAAAAAGTTGCATCAAATTGTATTAATAATAGCCAAATCTACGAAGGGCTCACTATGTGCAAATACATTTCTAAGTGCTTTACTCCTCACAACTACCCTGCCAGAAAGGCACCATTACTGTCCCCGTGTTGCAGGTAAGGAGAGGTAGGCAGGAGAGGTTAAGAGACTTACCCAGGGTCCACAGCTAGCATGTGACGAAGCTAAGATTTTAACCTAGCAGCCTGAGTGTCATTCATCCAATAAATATTTGCAGAGTCTCTGCTGTCTACCAAGTCTTTTGTTGAGTGAACAAGGCAGATGCGGTCTAGCCCTCACTGAACTCAGGGACAAGTTGGGGAGAGATAGAACCAGGCAATTAGAATGAAAAGGGCTGTGGTAGCTGAAACACAGGTTTCCTGGGATTACACCTAAGAGGCACCTTAGTGAGGGGTGTAGTCAGGGAAGGCCTCCTGGAGGAAGAGATTCTAAGCTGAGATCTGAAGGGAGTTGGAGAGAGAAAAACACACCAGGCAGAGCGAATAGCCTGTACAAAGGCTGGAGGCATGAGGCAGAGCATGGTGCATTTGGGGAACTGGAAGAGGTGACTAGAAGAGTTTGGGGGCTGAGGGACTTTGTAAGAGGTGGGGTAGGTGGGACCAGATAATGAAGTTCCTGGTGGATGGTAATAAAGTATTTGAAGACCATCCAAAGGGCCGTGGAAAGGCATCTAAGGGTTTTAAGCAGTGATGTGAGCAGTTCAGGTGTTGGAAGGCTCACTCTGGCCGCGGGGTGGAGAGGGAAAGGAGGGGACCAGAGCAGAGGCAGGGAGACCAGTTAGGAGGCTGCTGCAGAAGTCCAGGTGGATGGTCCCAAACAGAGCTGGAGAAAAATGTAGAACAAAATTCTAACTCACAAAAAAAAAAAAAAAAAAAGACCAGACTGACTGGTCTGACAGAGACTGGAGAAACCCTGAGAGTATGGCCTCCGGACAACCTTTTCTAATGAAGTCACTCCTGAGGTTCACCCTTCAGCCAAAGATTAGACAGACCCATAAACACCAGCCCAGGGGCAAGGACTAGAAGGCAGAAAGGGACAGGAAAGCTGGTAATAGGGAACCAAGGTCGAGAAGGGGAGAGTGCCGACATATTGTGGGGTTGGTAACCAATATCACAAAACATTATATGTACTAATTATTTAATGAGAAGCTAGTTTGTTCTGTAAAGCTTCATCTAAAGTACAATAATAATAAAATAATAATAAAAAAAAAAAGTCCAGATGGATGCACTAGTATAGTGGTGGGAGGGGGGCAAAGGAAGGGATGGATTCAGGAGTAACCCAGGAGGTAAAATCGGCAAGACGTGCTGACTGATTCGCTGAGAGGGAAGAGTGAGGAAGGAGAAGAGAAAAGCACCCAAGTTTCTGGCCTGGGAGCCTGGGTGGACAGTACTGCCTTCTCTGAGAACATGAGGAAGGCAGCCTTGCTGAGGAGAAGATGATGACTTCAGTGTTGAACTCATCGAGGGATCTCCAGGTGGAGATGGTGAGTGGCCAGGCAGCCACATCGCTGTCCCAGGGTGTCCCAGGACGCCCTGAGTATTGCATGTGCTAGCCATTCATTCACTGAATCCTAGAGGGCTCATCATGGGCAACCTCAGAAATCCAAGCACAATGCCCTCAAGGGAAGGCCAAGAGAGGGGCCATTATGACCCCAAATCCATGATCAAATGAGTAGCCTGGACCCTAGTCCCCTGGTCCACGCTTAGAGCTTTCTCTCCTACATTACATCAGTGAACATTATTCAACAAGCGCTGTGTGCTTGCTCTCTCTGGGAAGTAACCAGGCCCTGCCCTCAGGGAGCTTGCAGTTGGGAAACCTACATTTACTCATTTACTCAATGAATATTGATTGAGCACCTGGCCCTGTCCTAAGGCCTTTTTCTAGGCACTGAGGTTACAGGGGTGACCAAGAAAGACATGGTCCTTCCCTTGCTGAGTGGGAGAAACAGAATATAAATCAATCTAGAAGATAATTTCAACTAGTGATATCTTAGTTACCTGGTGCTGCTGTAACAAAAGGTACCACAAGTAGGTGGCTGTAGGGGGATGTCCTTCTTTATTGGTAGCCCCAGGAATTCCTGGAACTTCCTTGACATTCTTTGGTGTTCCTTGGCATCTGTCTCCCCACCCCCTACCCCCATGTGTTTCTCTGTGTCTGTTCTGCCTTTTTATAACTCAGAAGTGATTAGGTTTTTTGTTGTTGTTAGTTGCCATTGAGTCAGCTCCAACTCATGGTGACCCCATGTACAACAGAATGAAATGTTGTCCAGTCCTGCACCATCGTCATGATCATTGGTATGTCTTCCAACCTAAGGGGCTCATTCTCCCCAACTCTATAACAGACAGTATTCTGTTGTGATTAGGTATGACCTCATCAACAAAAAAGAAAACCCCTATTTCCAAACAAGGTCATATTTACAGGTACAGGGTTAGGATTCATTCTATAACAAGTGATAAATGTCATAAAGAAGCTAACCAGGGTGACTGTAGGGTATGGGCAGCAGTGGGTGACATTGGTCGAGTGGTCAGGGAGGACCTCTTCGAGGAGGTGATGTTTAGACTGAGACTGAAAGGCAGAGGAATTGTTGCTAAGCTGGCTCTAAGGTGATAAGAGTTGAGACAATGTGAAGGGTGGAGGGCTGTGCTGAGCACTAGAGGAAATGAAAAACCAAAACAACCACCAAAATAGATGAGAAACAGCCTCTGTTCTCCAGGAACTCACAGAGAGGAAATCTTGAAGTTTTGAGGAAACTCTAATTAGGGACTCCTCAAAGTGACATGCGATAAAGGTGAATGTGTGTGCTGGAGAAGGTCTGAGGAGAGACATTCTAGGCTGACAGGGTGTGGGAAGCATCCTGGGACATAAGGGACTTGAACCAGATTTGACTCAGAAGAGAGAGTGACATCTCAGGAGGGAAATTAGCTTATGTGAAGGTGCAGGGGCAAGATTCTACACGGGTGGAGTTTAGGGGGTGGGGAGACCGAAGCAGAGCCTCTGGTTAGAGCGTGAGTGGAAAATCTCGGGGGCATACAGGTTGGGCTGAGGGTGAGGAGCCTTGAATGCCAAGCTAGAAAACAATATTCTGTTCCATGGGCAGGGGGTATCCATCTGAGGGCCTCCCTTAAAGAGACCCCCTTCCTCATCCCCCAGATTCAACTGTTACCAAGATTTTGCCACTCTTGCTTCATTTCTTTTCTTTTCAGAAGCCTGTTGAACCAGATCTCAGACGTGGCATTTCACCCCTCCACGTTTCAGTGTGTATTCTAGAAATAAGGGTATTTTCTTACAAATCCACAATGCCATGATCAGACTTCACAAAATTATTAATAATTTATTGATATTATTTCATACCCAGTTCATCTTCAGATTTCCCAAGTTATCTAAAAAATGTCATTTTGCAGTTTCTTTTAGATAAGTTCAGTATCCAAACAAGGCCCATGGTTTTTGTTTTTTATGTGTTATTTTTAGTTGTTCTGTTTCATAGGTCTCTTTTTCTCTAGCAACCTTTGCTTCAGATATGCATAAGTGTTGTCACTTAAATGCAAGACCGTGTCACTCTCCCTGTACCCTGCTGTGAGCCAACAGTCCCACTCCAGGAAGAGACAGCCTGATGCTTCATGCCTTGGAATCCCAACCCTACTACTTCCTGGCTGTGTGACCTTGGGCAAGTCATTTAACCTCTCTGTGCCTCAGCTTCTTCATCTGTAAAATGGGTTTAATGCTTCATGAGATTGCTGGGAAGCATCAGATGGGGCAATGGACATAAAGCAGTTTCACGCAGTACATGGCACATTTCTATATTATTATTATTGGGGAAAGGGGTGTTGTGAGGCAGGAGGAATGGACACTACTGCCCCCAAAACCACGTCTACATGCTCCACGCTTACATGAGGAAAAAAACAAAGAAATGAATGTTGAGTGTCATTGCTGTCTCTCTGTCTCTCTGTCTCTATCTGTACCTCTGTCTTCTCTCCATCTCTCTAGCTCCCTCTCTTCCTCTCTCTTCCTGTTTCTCCTCTTGGTCTCTTCATCTCTGTCTCTCCTTTCTGTCTCTCTCTCTCTGTCTTGTCTCTCTCTCTTCATCTCTGTCTTCTATTGGTCTCTTCATATCTCTGTCCATCCTTTCGGTCTCTTTATCTCTGTCTTTCTGTCCCTCGTCTCTTTGTCTCTCTGTCTCTGTATTTCTATCTCTTTCTGTTTCACTGTGTATCTCTCTGTCCCTCTGTCTTTCCACTTCGCATCACTATGTCTGTCTCTCCTTTCTCTTTCTCTCTCTCTCTTGTTGTCTCTCCTCTCTGTCTCTGCATTTCTCTGACTCTCTTTACCTCTCTTTCTGTCTCTTCTCCTTGGGTCTCTCTCTGCCCCTCCCTCTCTCTGTCTCTCCATCTCTGTTTCTCTGTCTTTGTTACTCGACTCTGGGTGATGTCCTTCCAGCCTGTGTTTCTTTCATCTTCTCTTTGCAGCTGTCTCCTTTCCCCCTGTCTGTCTGCTCTCTGTGCAGTCTTGGTCTCTCTGTCCCTCCTGTTTGTGGGTCTCCGGGTTTCAGCTCCCACGCGGTTTCTCCTGGCTGGCTGGCCCTCCTTACCGCCTCGGTTACCACCTCGGTAACTGCCATACCTGTAAGCCATCTCTGGGTATCTCGGGGAGACTGTGTTTCACTCTTTTCCATCTTCTGCGCTGTCCCTTTCTGGCTGGGAAGAGCAGACCCTTCTCCCAGCCTCTGTCTCGGTCTGGCTCAGCCTCTTTTCTGTTTATTTCCACCTCTCTCTTAAAATTTCATCTCAAAGATATCTATTGAGCAACTATTACATCTCAGGCACTTTTCTAGGCATGGGGAAGATAGCAGTGACCAAGGCGGGGCAGGGGCCAGCTTTCAAGGAACTTTCACTCTACTGGGGAGACACATCAGACTGAAGAATGGACAAGTAAATGACCCATGGCTGGTTGGTTGTTCATGTGGCCAGGGACTCAGGCCTGGGAGGATGAGCTGGCTTTGCCGTATGCTTTGCCTTACTGTTCCCCATCCCTAAACAGGAGCTGTGGGCCATGGGAGAAGCCACACTAGGATGTTTACCCCGTCTGCTCACTCAACAGCATTCATTTAGAACCCACTATGCACCAGGCGTGGGGAGACAAAGGTGAACAAAATAAGGCCCCAGCCCGCAATAGGGCCACAAGCTAGTGCAGGAGGAGACAAGTACAAGATCTGCAGGGTCAAGGAAATGCACGGCTGGTGCTTCTGGAGTCCAGAGGAGGTGAAGAGGCCCCTCACCTCCTCCTCCTCTCTCTCCCTGCCTCTGACAGCCTGCAGAGGGCTAAGAACAATTTGAACCAGCTGTTATATTAAAATTTTTTTTTGAACATTTGAAAATGGGGATATAAAAATCGTGTAAGATGGATGAAGCTTGGACACATTGTGCTGAATGAAGTCAGTCAGTCACAAAAGGACCAATATTGTATGATTTCACCAATAGGAAATACCTAGAACAGGCAAATGTATAGAGATCAGAGTTCCATAGTGGTTACTAGGGATGAGGATGAGTAATTGTTTAGGAAGCTCTGAGTTTCTGTTTATGGCGATGGGAAATTTGTCAGTGGATACTGGGATGATTGCACAACGTGATTGATGTAATTGGTGTCACCGAATTATACACGTGAAAAATGCTGAATTGGCAAATGTTGTGTTATCTGTATTTTTGCAGCAATAAAAAAATTTTAATGATCAGAATTTCCAGCTTCTCTTGAAAAAATCAGAAGATCTGGTAACACGGGTCCTGGTTCCCACATGACAATAATTGGTTGGAGCTGCATCAATGCTGTCCTCTTAGATGGGGGTTGTGGCTTCCAGGTCCCTATAGTCCCCTCTGGTGTCCCTGACGTGGAAGTCAAGGCCTAGTTGCCCCTTTATCATTGCAGAGTTTACACTGTGGCTTTACTTATATCAGCGAAATATGTCTCTGGCTTTCTGCTGTCTCCATCAAAAGAGGGAAAATTAAATGTAGGCCACAAAGGGGTGTGGCAGAGCCCTAACCAGTTACCTGTCTGGCCCCTGCTGGCTTTGAGTCTGCAAGACTGACAAGGAGCACGCACACTTCTCTGCCCTTGGCTTGATCATTCCTTACTCGCTTGGCCCCTAGTCCACCCAACTCCCTTCCCTGGGCCTCAAGCCCCTTCCACCCCAGCAGGGTCAGGGGCTAGGTCCCAGGCAATCAGGAAGACCCTCTCGCTTCCCTGGCTAGGTGGGGCTGTCATCTCCCCGGTGCTTCTCTGGAGAGACCCAATGGCTATCTTCCTCCTGCTGCCACTGCCCAGGTCCCTGGCAGCAGGTGGCCGACTTTGGTGGGAGACCTATAGGAGGAGCAGCCCCACCTATGATATTGCCTTGGGACAAAAGAAAAGGGGCAAGGGCAAGTTCCCATTAGAACCAGAATCGCCAAAGGCATTAGTCTCCCACCCAAAAGAGCCCCTTGCCCTGTCCCTCTTTTGCCTCCACAAATGGAAGCACAGAGGCCAAACCAGCAAAGCTGAGACATGGCAAATGCAGTGTGGGGGAAGGGTGGAGGTCAGGGAGCACCTTTTGGACAAGTGACAGGGAATCTGAATAAAGGACAAAAGAGACACAGGAGACAAGGAGGAAGCAGTTCTTAGTCATTCTCAGCATACACTTATAGAGTGCTTACTGTGTGTCGCGAAGTATGACAGGTGCAAGAAATAGCAAACGGGCAGGGAAGAGCCAGGACCAGCTGCAGACTTATCAGCCACACTGGACTGACCCTGGTTATCAGGGACTCACCCTTCAGGCACACACTCATTTATGCACATGTACTCCCTGACATGCCCAGAATACACACACACACACACACAGAGCCAACCAGTTTCACAAGGAGGTGGCGTGGAGGTGCTGCTTGACATGGCTGTGACTCCACCTACACCTGCCAGAGTACCTGCACATCTACCTTCAGAGAAGGTAGGGCTTCTGAGAAGGGTAGGAGTCAGCAGATACGGACTTACTTCTTTCTCGACTTGGCCACGAGTCTGTCCCAGTCAGAGCTGCCTAAAGTCGGTGTCCTAATGACATGGGTGGTGGCAGGGGTTGTCCTTCGGTCCCTGAGTTATCTGCATTCCACTAGG
>NW_004443976.1:18055509-18071805 GCF_000243295.1 Trichechus manatus latirostris | reverse complement strand
TGTCCCAGTCAGAGCTGCCTAAAGTCGGTGTCCTAATGACATGGGTGGTGGCAGGGGTTGTCCTTCGGTCCCTGAGTTATCTGCATTCCACTAGGGTGATAAAAATAATGCTATCACTTGTTAAGTGCCTATTGAGTGTCAGGTATACTACTGTGCAAAAGCTTTACATACGTATTCATTAAGCCTCACAACCGGTGTATTATTACCTCCATTTTACAGGTGAGAAACCAAGACTCGCCTGTGGTCACCAAGAGTATATGGTAGGCAGGGCTGGGATTTAAACAGACATCTGTGTGGCCCTAAAGCCTCTACCTTTTGCTCCTCCCCCCATTGCCTCCAGGGTGTGGCGTGATGGAGCCTCACTCTGGGAAGGGTCAGGGGCTGGGAGCTGCTGGTGGCCTTAGCTTAGTCTCTGACCTCTCCAGGAGGGTGAGAACAACTAACTTCAGAGGTGGTCATGCATAGACCAGGGGCACAGCAGAGGCAGGGCTGTGGGAGGTGGGTGGTAGGTTTCTGATGGCAGGGAGAGGCCTGAGCCGTGCAGACCACCCATGTTGGGGACTCTATACCTCCTTAGAAGTTCTGTCCTCACTCCAGGGCTTGGGGTGAGTCAAGGCATTGGGGAGGAGAGGAACAGGCTCGCATACCCTGCCAGCTCACCACTGCCCCCCCACCCCCCCACCCCAGGGGAGGGCCTCAGTCTGTGGAAAACCTCCTCACTTTGGAGGCCCTGGGCTCCTAACCCTCATAATCCCATGGTATATTTGGGAAAAAGGAGTCCTTGGGTGGTACAAATGGTTAAGATCTGGGCTATGAACCAAAAAGTTGGCAGTTCGAAGCCACCCAGAGGCATCTTGGAAGAAAGGCCTGGCAATTTACTTACAAAAGGTTACAGCCATGAAAACCCTATGGAGGGCAGTTCTACTCTGACACACATGGGGTCACAAGTTGGAATCAACTCAGTGGCAACTAGTTTGGTATATTTGGGGAAAATGCCCTACCACCCTCGAGTTGGGTCCCTGGTAATTTGCAGTGATGAGAAATCTCACTGCCCCCAAGAACTCATGAAACCTTTCATAGGGAGGGGCGCTGCTACTTCAGAGTGCCTGAAGCCCCACTCTGCTAAGAGGAGCCCTCACTATAGGATGACCACAGCTGTCCCTGTCACCCAGCCCTGGTTGCGTATCTGCTCAAATCTCCACAGGTTCACATGCAGTGCACCAAAAATGCTACTTGGCTGAACGTGTTTGTGGTACTGTCTGGGACCATCCAGCACATGTATTTGGTGTCCCCCCTTTTCAGTGTCTGTGGGACCTGGGCCAGTGTGATGCCCTCCTTAGTTGGCACAGGCCAGGGTGTGACAATGAGGGCTTGAGTGGTTCTTTTCACCAGGCTGATCCTGGGTACAAGAGGGGAGGGGAGATGGAGCAAAACAGAAAGGAAGCCATAAGGACCAGCAACCATGGCCTTTATGAGGGTTGGAACCTTCCCAGGTTCAGGCCCCAGCAGCAGGAGCTGCAGGCAAAGGCCCAGAGGGCTTGGGGAAGCCAACCACAAAGGAAGCCTAGACCCCAGAGTCAGAGAGAGACTAAGGAGGAGAGCAGCTCCTGGCTCAGCCCCTAAAGATGGCCCAGCCACCCTCCTCACTCTCTGAACCACAGGGCCCAGCATCAGTTCCTGCTCCTTCCTCCCTCCCTCCCCTACTGCCCCCAGCATGGAGGACAAGGGGGAAGATGGGAGGGCTGTGGCCACTTCATGTCCACTCCCTTTGATCAGCCCGTGGTCCCTTCCCCATCCCAGGGTGCCAGGGGGGTTGAGGTGACTAGGGAATTGCTCCCCAAGGACCAATCAACTTCCAGGGCCAAAATAACTAACTTGAGTAGAGCTCACTCCACTGCTAAGAGGAAGCTCGTCTTAGCCTATTGCCACTTGGCTCCAGAAGCCTGATGACCTTGGCACTGCTCTCTGAACAGACTGTCTTGGTCTTGAGGCCCCTGGGTGCTCCAATGACTCAAGACCCTCATGTGAGTCCTGGCTCTACCTTGAGGAAGTTACTCGACCTCTTTGGGTCTCAATTTTTCCAACTGTAAAATAGGGATGATAGCATCTCTGTAACTTCTGGATTTTTCTCATGATTTAGTGACAATAATGGGAAAATACATAATTCATCAACTCTGTACAAAAGTCAGGGCAGAATGATTGGCCCCTGACTGGGCTGTAGGCTCAGGTGATACCAAGCCCATCCGGCTAGCCCCAGTCCCTGCACCTGCTCCCATTCTCTTGTCTCCACTTCCGTGCACTGTTGGCTCTGGGCTGTTTTCCACCCTGAATTCTAGTTTCTCAGTGCCTGCTTCCTCCTACAAAGTACCCACACCGAGTGGACGGGTGGGAGAGAGGCAGCAGCTCCCACTATGGCTGGGACCTGGCGCTGCTGGGGGCAGCACATCTTCCCAACTGGAAGGGCCCTTGCTAATCCCCTGGGTCAGCATTTCCCAAAATGCACACCTCTTCGTCCATGGGCCTCAAACTCTGGGCACGCCAGAATCTCCGAGTGGGGCTTAACAAAATGTAGACTCCATTCCCTCTAGGTCAGAGGCGGGACCTGGAGTCTACCTGTGAAACAAGCACGCCAGCAGCTTCCAGTACAGGTGGTCCTCGGGCCGCACTGGGAGGAGGGTGGCTCTAGATAAGAAACCCCTCCTCAGCAGCAAGCCACACCCCTCTTGGAAAGCCACACATCTATGTGCTTGGGATGCATCTCAAGCGTTTGCTATAAAGAAACATGCCTGACTTTGACTCAGCATTTCCCAAACTTGACTATAAAACTTTTTTTTTTTTTTTTTAATTAGAGTAACCATTAACATCTCACAGAACTAGCGTTCTGACGAAGTTTGGGAAATGTCGATCTAGCTCTTTTTTTGTTGTTGCTGTTTTATAGTTGAGCAGACTCAAGCCTAGAAGGTTAAGTGGTTAAAGATTCTCAACTGTTAACTAAGACTTGAATCTGGGCCTGGGTCTTCCTCTTCCTGTTTCAGTTTATCACCCCTCACACTCACCCCCCACCACAATCCTGATTCTAAGCTGGCAGCTTCCTGGGGTCAGCAGTACCTGTATCACGGGCTCAGGAGGAACCCCTGGGGTTGATGAACAGTGACAGGAAATCTAAGTGGGAGACAGAAAGGGGTCTGGATTCACGTGGTATGAGCAGCAGAGGAGGAGGTGGCCCACACTTTCAGGATGTTTGCACAGAGGGTTGGTGAAATTGCGGGAAATCTTCCATGAGATGGACTGACATAGCCACAACAATGGACTAAAACATACCAACAATCATGAAGATGGCACAGGATCGGGCAGCATTTTGTTCTGTTACACATAAGGTCGCCATGAGGGAGGCTGACTCCATGGCATCTAACAACTATGCCGGGGTAGGTGGGAGGAAGGTGTTTTCCGGGCCCCCTGCCCCTCCCAAGAAGCGGTGGTCATCCAGAGAGATGGTGAGTAGCTGGGAACTACTAGGGCTGGTCAGTGGCAGAAAATCTTGCTCTGCTTTTCTTCTCTAGGTCCAAACAGGCACGTGAGCCATTAACTGGTATGTTCGAAGGGGTATCTCTTACTAGGAGAAAAATGAATTTATTGCTTTATAAAAAGGAATCTGATAAAACTTAAAAAAAAAAAAAAAAAAAAAAACTAAAAATCAACCCATCCTTCTCAGTGCTCCCAGGAAGTCTCAGACACATTTCTAGGAGGCAGTCAAAGGGGACGGGTTGGTGAACCAGGTCGCCTGGCAGAGGGAAGAGCCGCCATGGAGGAGCTGGCCAGCAGGGGGCACCATGGCCCTGCAGCCAGGAAGCCTTGGACCAGTTCCTGGCCCTGAGCAGGCACCAGCTCCTGGTCTGGTCTGTGAGGATAAGGGCAGACACCCACAGTGCACACACCCTCACCACCATTCCCCTCCAAGACACATTTCACACACACACACACACACACACACACACATACACACACACACACACACACAAATCCACTTCCCCCTCAAGGCTTGGACCTCCATGTCTGTCAGCCACAGCTTCACTTTCACCCGCACAAAAACAGCTGTAAGGGGGTACCCCTGGTGGTACCCCTTTACTTCCCTTCAGCCTGGATCAAGGGTGGCAGTAGCAACTTGCTCCCCCTGTGGCCCTGAGGGAAGAGGTAAGGGACTGACCTATCAGCCTTGTCCACGGCCCCTGAAGGCTTAGTGTGACCACCCTGCCCTCCATCCCCTCCCCAGACTTCAAGCCAGTGGGGCTTCTCCACAGGCCTGTAATGGGAGGACAGGCCACACGCTGGAATTACAAAGGAGTTAGCACCAACAACAGGAAGTGGGTCCTTCCTTCCTCAGGCAGCCTGACTGGCCAGGGGAGGAGGTGAGGGGCCAGGCGAGGGGGTTGCAGACAGTGCAAGCCTTTGTCCTCGGGCAGGCGTGGTTTGGTGGGCATGCAGCCGAGGTGCGGGGGGCAGGCAGTGGATGGCAGACTCCTCTGCTTTGGCAAGAGGCAGAATGGAGACACTTTGAGGAGACAGCCTGCCTGCTGAGGGTCCTCCTGGCTCCTCCTGCAGGCTCTGTGGAGCCCCAAGGCCCCTTGGGGGCAACAGAACAAAGCCCAGGGCAGCCCCTGCCTCCAGCAGTAGGAAAACTGCCCCTGTCCTGGGTCCTCTCCCATCCCTCCACCACAGAGCTCCAAGGCATGACCAGGACCCTAGGAGAGAGGGTGGACTCCAATGTGGTGAAGGAGAGGATCCTGGGGGCGCATGGGGGTCCTCTGTGTGGGGAAGAGGACATTGCTCAGTCACTGAAGCATGGGCGGGAGACCACAGTTCTGAGGTGGCGGGCACTACACGAAAGCCTCCTGGTTGGATGAACCGTTGATCTTGAGGAAAAGTTTGTCATCCTCCCTCTTCTGCTGCAGCTGCTGCTCCAGCTGTCGCCGATAGCATATCAGGTAGAGGGGGAGGCAGAACCCCAGCATGCTCAGGCCAAGCAGCCCCACATTCACCTGGAGAGGCAGGGATAAGAGTCACTGTCGCACGGGGGCGGGGAGCTGGGCGGTAGGCTGTGATCTTCACAGAGCCTGGCTCAAGATCCTCCCTCACATTCAGGTTTGGGAAAGGAGAGAAGAGTACAAACTGAAACAGGAAGGTTCAAGTGGTCTGAGGGCCTGTCATTCCACATTCCAGCCTCAGGGTTCCCAGAGCCATAGTTCTCCACAGGGCCACACAGCAGCCCTCAGGGCCTGCGTCCCCCACCTCAGACCTACTGATCTGAATCTCCAGGGCGGGAGACAGGGTTGGAAAAAGGTCATTGTACTCAATTAAGAATCAGGCCCTTAGCAGGAGCGGCCAGGCAAGAATTCTCTTCTTTTTATCCCAAATCAGGTCCAAAGAGGACACTTCTCACCTCCCCCCAAAAAACCAAACCAAATCCACTGCCGTTGAGTTGACTCTGCCCCTTGCCCTTTCTTACCCACAGAGGGTCTCCTTGGAGGGGGCCCATCATGGCCAGAAACAGGGGCTGCTGCAGGAGGGCGAAGAGCGCGCTGATCAGCGACTGCAGGCCTGTGAGGCTGCCAAACTGGGTGGAGGGATACCTGCAGGGGGCAATTGAGACCCTCTCACTCACAGGCTTCTCAGACGCCTCCTCAGCTCCAGCCCAGCCCCAGCCCAGCCCCAGGTGTGCTGGTGCCCCAGGCTACACATTCGGTGGCAGAGATGGAGGGAGCAGGAGCAGCCCCTAAGAACAGTGGGGTGCTGGTCCCTAGATTACTTCCTGCTGAGCAGTTCTGCAAAGTGAGGCTCCCTTTAGGACCATCATGAGCCCCAGACTCAAGGAGAGCCACACCCCACCCAGGTGTGCCCTGGGCCAATGGCGGTCTGGCAGGGTAAGTGGAAAGTGTGGCGCCAGCGGGCATCTGTGGCTTGGGACATAAGCCCCAAGAGCTGGTTGGAGGCAGGTGGCGCTGCTGTGCCCGCATCCAGGAGCATTGTGCAATCACGGAAACTCAGCATCACAGCTCTCAGCCTGGCTCCCTTAGACCCTGCCAGGGCAGCCCACAACTTCCTCCTGGCCTGGGGGTGGGGCAGGCAGACCTGGAATGACCCCCACGGGACAAGGCTGGATGGGGGAGAAAGTGACAGGCAAAATCTCAGCAAACACAGGCTTTGCTGCCCAGAGGCAGGAAGGGATCCCAGCAAGGAATAAGCTGGAATTGGGGTCAGAGAGAGAGGCAATAGATAGTGTTTGGATTCCAGTTTTAGGGGTAAGCCACAGCCTGAGGAGGAGGAACAACTGTAGCTCCTTATGGATGTGTGGCCTCCTGGAGAGAGATGCAGGTTTTATTTCAGCCAGGGCCTGACAAGGCTGTGGGCTCTGGCCAGGACTGGGCCATATAAGGCTCTGGGTGAGGACTGTCTGATCCATTCTGGGCTCAGTTATCCATGTCACTGCCCTGAGGGCCACTGGAACTTAAACAGTCAGCTTCGGGGAGCCAGAACCCACCTTTCCCGGTGAGCAGCCAGGGGCAGCCCTGACTTGGCTGAGCAGTAGCCCGGAAGCAATAACAAGCCACAAGGGGCACTGACCCTGGCTGGGGGACCGACTTCGTGTTAAATGCTGAGGCTCACGGGCACCCAAATGTTGGCCCATCAAACCCACCTCCTGTCAGGTATGGCCTTCCTCTGACACACCCAGCAGAAGCCCTGCTACCTGTCCTGTGATGCAAGAAGGTGAAGCCCACAGGGCAGGCTGGCCCAGCCTCAGGGATGCAGTCCACCATGAACCTCCCTTAAGTCATTCCCTCCATCCTCGTCCACCAGACCCCTGCAGCTTCAGGACTTACACAGCGGCATACAGGCCCCCGGCGGCAGAGTGAATGAACCCGCGTACAATCGTGTGCAGGATGAAGGAGAGGATCTGTGGGAAGGAGACAGAGCATGAGGGGAACACTGGGAGCAGCCCTCGCCTGTCCCCCACCCCACGATTCCTGGGGTCCTGAGCAACAGGAGCAGTGGCATGCTGGAGCCCCTCATGCCAGTGCTCCAGGGCAACTGGTGAATTTTCAGGATGTTGATGAGCCAGTTGTCTAGCACAGACATTATTAAAAATTAAATTATATACATTTACAATTAAATAAATTATTTTTAAAACAAAGGTAATAAATACTCAAAAGTTGACTCTGACTCATGGTGACCCCATGTGTGTCAGAGTAGAACTGTGCTGATTTTTCAGAAGTAGATCACCAGGCCTTTCTTCTGAGGCACCTCTGGGTGGACTCAAACCGCCAATCTTCTGGCTAGCAGCTGAGCTCTTAACCATTTGTGCCACCCAGAGACTCCAATTATTTTACTATTATCTATGCTCTTGACTCTATGATATCTGAATGGTGGAAACACTACACAACGGGGTGTTACTGCGAATCTCTTTCCAACTCCACGTTTACTGACTTCACACTGGTAGCCTGAAATCAGCCATGATGGGAGCATTTACACCAGAGAAACTGGCAAACACTACAAATCAGGACTCCCCTGCCTCCCAGCAAGAGTTGGTTGTTAGACATGGCACTGAGTAGGGGGCACCAATCATGACATCTGTCTCCTGCCTTTACTGACCTGAGGACTGTGCCCAGGGATCTCCCTGCCTGGCCACCCCAGACCTTACTGACAGGTGGCTGTCCTCCCTGACCCCCTGGGAGAGCTCCACTGTTGTCTCTGGGAGGCCCCTTCCCACTGTAGGCAGGCTCTGAGAAGCACTTGTTAATGATTCCTGAGAGGAACAAGAGCTGTCCACTTTGCCACTGGGCCCTGTGTTTGCCTTCATTGTCTTTTGTACACAGCCCTGCCATCTTGCTCAGCAGCCAGGACCTGAACATGCATGCACACACACACCTACTCGTGCGGGTTGCCCTGCAAATGCTTTGTTTTCTTTTCACAACTCTACTTTCAAAGAGAACTAAATAAAAAGTAGATGGCTGTCCCCACTGAGCACTGATTGATTGGGCAAGGTGGTCAGGGCAAGGGTCTGCCAGTGTTGCAGAGAGGGAAGCCACCAGGAGGCCAGGGAGGGCACTGAGGATGCAATGACACCTCCAACTGGAAGTGGAACAAGTCTCCAATGGTTTACTCTTGTCTGCACCGTGTCAGCACACACACGTGACCATACCCATGGGTGGTGCACACCTGGATGTTCAATGTACCTCAAAACATGGCCACTTGTAAAAAGGGAAGGACCTTGCTTTCCTTTTGGACCTGGCCCGAGATACCATCTGGACTTGGGCTATAGCCATCTGGAAGTAATGCGATCTCCCGTGTCCCTTCAAAATTCATAAACTTGGGGATTAGGGCCACACCTACTCTTAGAATCAGAAGTCTTGTGCAAAGGAAGTAAGCTTCTGAACCTGGATGCCAAGCAATCACAGTCCTCAGCACTCTGCAATATGGAGACCCACCAGACACTCTTGTGCCAGGGGAGCAGACGTTCCCACCAACACCAGAGACTGGCCAGACCTCTGGGGTCATCAGATCCCGGATGTTTGAGGAAATAAAAAGCAAACAGCTACACAACTACCCTACATGGTTTCAGGAAATGCCATGGTAGTGATCATCATGGTATGCAAGATGCCCCAAAGACCAAGAAGAACCACATGCCTTTATAGAGAAGAGTTCTTTTGCAAAAGACAAGCACATTTTATTACAGCTCACCCCCAGCATGGAGCACAGAGCCTGGTGGGTAACAGGCCCTCAGTACATAACAGCTGGCTGATTGGTTGGTTGAATAAATGAATGAAAAGTCATCATTCGGTTTGTTGATGGCTCCCATGATGCATCACACGTTTTAGTCTCTAAACAACAACCCTCCTTGTCCCTCCATCCCCACCTGGACTCTCCTTCTCCCCATACCCACCTGTAGAGGCAGGTTGGGAATGAGGCAGGTCACCCCAAAGCCCACGAGCAGTAGGTTGGTGAAGGCGAAGGCCCGCGTGGCATTGGAAATCTTCTGGATCTGCCGGTCCCGCTTCTTCTTCTTTTTCTCACCTCTGTGGAGACAGGGAGCAGATATACAGGAGCTGGGGGTTCCCTGAAGGGTGGATTCTCCCAAGGAGTTAGGGAGTCACAACATGTGGACCAAAGCAGGACTGCAGATGCCATCCAAGCCCATTTCAGGGGCTGTGTCGGGGCTAGACCAGCATTAGGGACACTCCCACTCCACCCTCTTGATTTGAGCACTAAAGGAGAACCTCAGTGGAGGGGTCTCGGATATGGGAAGATGGTCACCAACACGCTGCACTGCCTTCAGTGCAAACTAAGCTCAAATGATGGAGAGGGGAGGAGGAGAGTGAGCCCAAGTTCTGATGCGGCAAAGCCTCACTTTTACCATTGGCTTCAACTTCACCCAAACCTTGCAGGGAGCCAAGCCAACAGTAGGCTGTCTAAGGAAATGAGTGGATTTCCCCTTAGGGGGCAGGAAGGGGTAAAGGAGAAACAAATATGCAGCAGATGGAACTGGAATGGGCACAAATAACCTCTTAGCTGTGGGACCTGACCTAGATAACAGAGTATTCCCTATACAGTTAATTATGTCCTTATGAATTCACTACTACCAATTCCAGCCTCACCACCCACACAGACCCCCTGTGGACGACAACTGGATGACATGGAGAGCGCTTTCGCTCCTTCGAGAACGAATGCCAAGTGCTTGGAGAAGTGCCGGGTGGCCAGGCCCACCACTTTCTCTGTGACCTCAGGAAGGCTCCTTAAAGTCCTAGGTTCAGCTCCCTCATTTGTAAAATGGGTATAACACTAGTACACACCTCATAGGGTGTGTAGAGATATTGTGCATTAAGCGCTTGGCACAGGGCCTGATAAAAGAAACAGCAGCTTATTATATCAAGGTGGAGTCACAAAAAATAGCATTCAATTCATCCTCTGATTTTTGAGCCCAGCCCTTACATAAGATGGGGCGCTAGGACCTGATTTAATCCTCACAATCATGAACAAATCTATGAACACACACTAAGGTTACAGCAACTTACTATTCAAACTGAGTGGAGGAACAGGAGACTAAAATCATCACCTACCCAGTGCACCACTCACACTGCAGGTCTGAGGGTTGTCCTGAAGGCAGAGTGGTTTGATGCCCGGTCATCTGCACACAGACTTTCCTCTTGTTCCCCGCCCCCACTCTAGTTTAGTACTTCCCAAGCTTTAGTGTGCAAAAGAATTTCCATAAGAAAATTCCAAAACGTACACTGAGCAGAAGAAATGAGTGTTTTAAAGGACTTCTGAGAGTAACTTGGAGCACACTCCTTTCTTGCCTCTTCCACTGACTATAAACCTGACCTACTACCCTATCCCGGCTTAATATGCGACCACATGGTCTTATCCCTCTAGGGGCCAGGAACCAGAGGCAGAGGCCCTGCCTACGCACTGGCTGGCATCTTTCTCCTCAGGCTCCTCAGAGGCATCTTCACACTCCTTCAGCCTCCAGTCCATGATGTAGCCAATGACAGGGGATGTCAGCAGGCAGAGCAGCTGGAGCACACCGAAGATGGAGGTGTAGAGGCTGACTGGGGAGGAAAACGGGCAGTGTCAGGAGAGGGCTCTTGGCAGAGGGCCTGGGAAGGGGCTAGTACTCAAGGCCCATCTGAAGTCTGACCCAGATGCCCCTTGTCACCACAGGGTTTAAGGGGAGCCCAGACACCTTAACTTCTGAAGTCAAGGCTGGAGCAAGGGGCAGGTCACCTTATTCTCTGCTTCCAATCCCATGCTGATTTCCAAAAAATAGCAAAAAAAATCCAGTATGTCACAATGCCCTCCCCAGAAGCTCCAGGAAGTTGCTGTGACTCGGGAACCACAAAATTACCAATGTATGATTCAGGCTTTGTGTGCGACTGGCCATTAGTTCTCTGCCTCTAGAAATAGCCCAGGAAGGCACCACTCACAGGGGCTCTGACGTAAGGGTTTCAATGTTCAAAGGGCCTTAAAATGATGGGATTTTTTGGGCAAATAAATTGAAGCTGAAAGCTGATGGCCCCACCCCCACCCTGCAATTCTAGCCAAGAAGGATGTATGGAGTTCAAGGTGAGGCGGTTCTTGGTAGAACAGAGGCTGTCTAGGAGGGGAAGGTATGTTGCCATGTTCACTGACAAGCCCCACTGCTTACCCGTGGCCATCACTGCATCAAGAAAGCAATGGTGAAAAGGCAGAAAGGAGAGAGGTTAGCAGCAGAAATCTCAAAAGCTGTTAGAACTGAGGAGTAGAGGCAGGCTAGCCCAGTACACCCTCCACTTCCCGTGGAGACTTGATGCTCAGGGAGCTCAGGGGAGGCTGAGCCCGAGCCAGCCTTCTGGGAGTGGAGGCGGCAGAGGGCCCAGCAAGCTGCTGATGTGGCCCTGTCTGCTGGTGCCCGTCATATGCAGCTGGTGCCTTGTCACAGGGGTGGGTAAATCAGGCCAGGGACGTGATGAGGAAGTGGCATGCATCAGGAAGGCCTGGGAGAATCAGAGCCCCTCACTCCATGCCTGCCCCGAGGACGCTGCTTTGTCAAGGCCACTTCCTCTTGCACTCACAGGGAGGGAGAGGTCAAGGAATCCGCCCCAGACACACAGCCAAGGCGTCTGACACTGTGGTCTCCTGTCTCCCTTCGCACACTCCACCCACCCAGTCCTGAAACAGCACTTCTGGGCACAGCTGGCTGCGGCATTGGTGCCACAACGCACAGGAGCAGGCTGGGGAAAACCAATGTCCTGTCACCACAGACCAAACTTTCTGGCCCAACTTCCTCTCTCCTTCTTGAAACTGACTTTTTGAATGTGGGAAACAGCTGGAAAAATTTCTCCTAGGCATCAAATTTCTTAGTCGAGTAAGGACCACGACTTAGCTACAGGGAGATGTGCCTCCCAAGGGCTGGTGAGGGACTTTCTCTGCTCACTTCAGGGTCATGACCTCTCTGGCCCTGAGTGTTTATAAAAAGAGGGAGCTTAAACATGATCGGGAGTCCCTGGGTGGTGCGAATGTTTGACGCGCTTGACTGCTAACCAAAAAGTTGGAGGTTTGGGTCCACTCAGGTGCCTCAGAAGAAAGGTCTGGCGATCTACTTCTGAATAAGCAGCCTTTGGAAACCCTGTGGAACACAGTTCTACTCTGACACACATTGGGTCACCCTGAGTTCACTCAAGGGCAACTGGTTTGGTTAGACATGATAGGTCAGTTTTCCCGAAATGTGTTGCACAGACTGTAGTGAGTGTTACATAAAAAAAGGCTCCCTGTGACAGAATCTTGGGGGCCCGTCGTACTAAACCAGTTTAAATAGGTTATTTTTTTCCTGCAGGGCTCCTTCGGGCCTTTAATATGTTAATGATCACTATGGCTTTTCACAGGGGTGCCTAGATAATCAGTTTTTCTCCATCTACAGAACTCTATTTCCATAGTAGAACCAGTGTTAGCTGGCTCCTTAAGCTATCTTTTCCTTTTGTTAATGCTGGAATTCTTGTCGGTTTAAAGACTGATATTTGATTTCCTTACAATGCCTAGGTTATCTCCCCCTAAGTAAAAAAAAAAAAAAAAAAAAAAAAACAAAAAAAATTTTTCTTTCTATCTACAATCTATGTCCCTAAGAAAAAAAAAAAAAAAAAACAACGAAACCAACAAAAAGGTTAGCGGCCAGGGAGACTGCCAGCAAAAGGATTTACCAAACGTGTTTGTCCCGCCAGGATGACTAATGCTGACTCAGCTCAGGCCCTGAGGAAGTACAGACTTTTCTTTGTAGAATCAAAACCTCTAATCAGCTGAAGACCTTCTCTGCTGTTCTGGAAAAGTAGCATGTGGGTTATCGGTTCTGTTTACCAGAGTTAACAAGCCTCAACTGGATTCCGAACACCGGGAAGCCTCGCCTTGTTTCCCGGTCAGGGCAGAGATTCGTGTAACTGCCCCAAAGCCTCCAACCCACAGACTTTCCTCCCCTCCATGCTGGCATCGCCCCATGCCAGCCCTGTGGTTTTCCAGGGGTGTTCCCTGTGTTTGCGTTTGATTTGTTGTCTTTCAACAAGCACTAAGGTGGAGTATGCTGTTCTGTGCAATGATTTCACTTACAAACACACACACCAAGCCTCCCCTTCAGGCACTGAAAAATATGTCCCCCATGCCCCAAACACATGCAGCTATTTTGGTCCTCCCCTATCTCCTAAACAGGCAAACCCTGACTGGGGACATGAAGAACAGCTTGGGCTGGCTCTGATGAAATGACTCTGATGAAATGGCTCTGACATGCACACAGGCCCTGGGATTCTGCCGCTTCAGTCCAGCCCAGTCTAATGTATTCCAGCTGCTGGCCAGCAGGCTTGACCTCAGGCAGACAGGAGTGACTGACAGAGCGAGACTCAGGGGCCGCCCTCCCATGGGGCTGTGCACTGAGGCCCAGGGGGCCACCTACCTATGTCCTGGTCGCCACTGACCAGGAACTTGAGGATGTTGTTCATGGCCCCCATGTAGAAGATGAGCCGCAGCTGGGTGACACACATGGTGACCAGGCTGAGCAGCAGGATGGGGCTGAACACACTCTGCATGAACGAGGGGGCCGCTGTGGGGAGAAGGCCACGGACACTCAGGGAGAAGGGCAGCCAGTGCCACCAGGGCCCACGGCCCACCCACCATCCAGGGGCCGGGGCGCATGGGGAAGGGGATGGCCAATTTGCTGAAGAGGTCACCCCATGCTGAATGCAACGGGAGGGGATGACGTAACGTAAGGACACAGTTCAGCTGAGCTCAACACCATGTAGGTTCTGAAGTTGAGTCTCCCAGTTTTGTGCAATTGTTGTTGTTAGTTGCTGTGGAGACTCAAGGTGACCCCATGTGTGCAGAGTAGAACCGCTCCATAGGGTTTTTAAGGCTGTGACCTTTTGGAAGCAGACCGCCAGGCCTGTCTTCTGAGGCGCCTCTGGGTGGGTTTGAACCGCCAACCTCTCGGCTGGTAGTAGAGTGCTTAACTGTTTGCACCACCTAGGGTGTGAAATTAGAGTTGGGCAAATTCGTTAGCCTCTGTAAGTCTCAGTGTACTCGTCTGTAAAGCAGGGTGGGTCGTGCCACCTCCTTGTTTGGGATGAAGTGGTGATGAAGTGAGACAGAACCCACAAAGCCCTCAGCCATTTCTAGGTCTGGGGTGGCTGCCCCTCCCTGCCGCTCGGGTGTGGGGACAGACAGCCCTGTGGATGTCGTGGGCAGGCCTGGGAGGCGAGGGCGGCGTGGCAGGTACCTGCAGCGTCTGGCTGGCACTTCACCTCCAGGTCGACGGTGGACAGGCACAGCTTGTGGCCCTCCTGCAGCGCTGCCTGCTCCTTGGCGCTCCTCATGGAGCTGCCCACGCTCAGGCGGCGCCCCACCGTGGTCACCTGCTTGTAGAACTGCTTCCCTGTGATCTTGTGGTCAAAGCCCAGCCAGCTGAACTTGATCTTTACCCTGGAGGCCATAGGGGAGTGTCCGTCAGTGCTGCGGGGGGACCCCAGTTGGGGCAGTTGTGGGGGCAGAGAGAAGCATGCCTACTTACGAGTAGTCCATGTCCTCTGGCCCTGGGAAGGGCTCCAGAGGCCAGTTAAAGAAACAGTTGAGGAAAACCAGCCCGGAGCAGCCGGCCCAGACCACAAGGATGGCGATGAAGGAGACACCAAAGTCATAAATGACCTGAAAGGCATAATGACGGGGGGCGGGGGGGGCACAATTAGCAGAGGAGAGCCAGAAATGGTGCCAGAGGAGGGAGACGTCCCTTCTGATGCTCTAGTAGGAGCAACAGGATTTGGAGTAGGAGCTGGGGCTGAAGGACCGCGAGGTTTTTGCTTCATCCTGACCCTGTGTGACTTCCACAGGCTCAGGATTCAGCCTGGGAGGGAAACAGCTGAACCAACTTGGCAGAGAGCGGCACTTTGGCAAGTGGGCAGCAACAGCCCAACAACAACAGGGCTGGGGGCGGGGAGACTGGAGTCAGACTCAGAGCCCGGACGAACTCACCCACTCCCTCTCCCTACCCCAATCCAGAAATGCAAAGGCACCCTGCATAACACCCTGCAGTGATACACCTGAATTTTCTGATACAGCTACAGCGGTTTTCTCTTATTATTCCTGTGGTTCCCAGGTGCATCCTGCCCAGGTGGGGGTGGAGGTGGGGAGGGGCCAGCCCAAATGCCCACAATGACTTCTCTAATCCTAAAGGGTTGTAGGAACCTTGTGGGAGGTCCCATACAGATACTAGTATCAAACAAACGTGCAGGAAACCTGCTGGCCGCACCCTTACCTTGACTCCTGGGAAGGTGACTGCTGAGGAGGCATAGGACCCAATCATCAAGGCAATAAATGTGGAGCGAAGGTCACCAAACATGTTGGGCAGCTAAGAGACAAGAAACCAAGGGAACCTAAGCAAGGTGGGAGAGGCTGAGAGAATGGACAGAGCAAAGATGAAGGAGGAGGGGAACAGAGAATCAAGGGACTGCCGGGCCTCCCTGTCTACCTGTGTAATTCACAGAGGGATTAGTCCAAGGGTAATTACAGCTAATTGAAAGTTCTCCTTCCTGGACTGAGATGGGGAGGGGAGGAGAGCAACGCAGAAATCAGACTCCAGATGTAGAGACGGGGTTGTCTGGCTTCCTGGCTGGCAAGTGTCCCTCCTCCTCCCTGTCCCTGGCACAGGCCGGGGCCCTCCTATCTTTCCAGGGTTACCCTGAGATGCCAGAGAGCAAAAGTTGTGGGTTTCAGGCATCCCTCAAAGGGAACAAGCCTGTTAAGAATCTATTCGGGGATAACAGTGTCATTTTATAAATAAAAAATATCAGTGTCCCAGAAAGATCAGATGTCAGCAAAAGCTGCTTTGGGTTTTGAGAGAGTTGGTTTCTCAAAGGTACCGGTCAGAATTCTACAGCTGCCTCAGGGCTGACAAGGGAGAAGGCCTAGGATTCACCCTCCTGGATCTCTTAAGTGCAAGAGAGAATTCTCTTTCCACCATTACAGTTTCGCCCTAAAGATCAGCACCTGGAAAATCCAATGGGGCCACTCTCGCATCTCCCATCAGCATAGGCTTGGGGGTGCAGATCAAGAGAGGGCCCATCTGAACTTGACTTCATGGCTGAAACCCTCGGCAATTCCACACAAATCCAGGCACAGTAAAATACTACAGCACACTTGCAGATTCAAAATGACATGGCACCATAAACCAGAGATTTCATCAGCCTGAGACCAGAAGAACTGATGGTGCCTGGCTACCACCAATGACCGCCCTGACAG
>NW_004443976.1:17871731-18054913 GCF_000243295.1 Trichechus manatus latirostris | reverse complement strand
ATCCACACCCACCATGTCCCTGGCATTGAGGGTAGCTCTCTGGATAGTGATGTCAACAACCTGCTTCATTGAATTCAGGCTGTTCACGGGGACCTAATCTTAGGTTCCCTTCCCCCATGTGTCTTTCATCTTTTTTGTGTTTTATCAAACAGGTAACAAGTGCTGGCTGCCTACAAGTAAATCCAGTGTTGCTGAAGGAGGCAGCATAGGTAGCTAACAGGGATCTAGTGTGCTAAGCTTTAATTTAGCCACATAACTGCCCCTCACCATTTCTGCCTATTTTACTCACAGTTAAAACTGAGTAAGGGACATCAAAATAAAAAACTTTTGTGCTTCAAATGACATCATCAAGGAAGTGAAATGACAATGCACAGAATAGAAGAAAATTTTTGCAAATCATATATCTGATAAGGGACTTGAATCTAGAATACATAAAGAACTCCCAGTACTCAATAATAAAAACACAAATAACCAAATATTAAAAATGGGCAAAGGATCTGAATAGATAGTTCTCCAAAGAGATACAAATGGCTAATTAGCACGTGAAAAGATGCCTGACATCATTAGTCTTTAAAGACAAGCAAATCAAAAGCATAATGAGATACCACATCACACCCACTAGGGTGGCTATAATCAAAAAGTCAGATAATAACCAATGTTGGCAAGGATGTGGAGAAATTAGAACCTTCATACACTGCTGGTAGGAATACAAAATGGTGCAGCCACTTTGTAAACAGTTGGGCAACTGTCATATGGTTAAACATAAGTTACCATGTGACCCAGCAATTCTACTTCTAGATATATGCCCAAGAGAAATGAAAACATGTCTACACAAAAACATGTACACAAATGTTTATAGCAGCATACTTCATAATACCTAAAAAGTGGATACAATCTAATGTCCATCAACTGATGAATGGATAAACAAAATGTGGTATAACCATACCCCACTCCCCAAAAAAACCCAAACCCAATGCTGTCTAGTCGATTCCAACCCATAGGACCCTACAGGACAGAGCAGAACTGCCCTTTAGGGTTTCCGAGGCTATAAATCTTTACAGAAGCAGACTGCCACATCTTTCTCCCTCAGAGTGGCTGGTGGGTTCGAACCACCGACCTTTCGGTTAGCAGCCAAGTGCTTAACCACTGTGTCACCAGGGCTCTAGTATAATCATACAATGGAATATTATTCAGTTATAAAAGGAATGAAGTACTGATACATGCTACAACATGAATGAACTTTGAGAACACTATGCTAAGCCAGACACAAAAGACCATATGTTGTATGATTCCATTTCTATGAAATGTCCAGAACACGTAAGTCCAGAGAGACAGAAAGTAGATTAGTGGTTGCCTAAGGCTGGCAGGGGGAGGATGGAGGCAAATGGGGAATGACTGCTACTAGATTCAGGGGTTTCTATTTGGAGTGATGAAATTGATTGTAGTGATGGCTGTACAACTCCTTGAATATACTAAAAACCATTGAATTGCATACTATTAGGTGAGTTGATGGTATGTAAATTATACCTCAATAAAGCTGTTATAAAAAAATTAGTAAGGGACTTAGGAAGACATTTTGAGATTCCAGGATTGAAAAGAAACATGAACAAATCTACAGTGTTTGGCCAACCATATGGTGTGAGGCTGGTAAGGCTGGTCAGGCTCCCCAAAGAATTCCTAGCATACAAACATCTCTTCTCCAAGCCCCCACATAGTGTGGCCCTCTGTCTTTCCAGGCTTCTCAGGGAGGGTCAGAGGGGGAGAAGGTGCATACTGAAATTCACACCAGCAGGAAACAGGAAATGGGATGTGCTCATGTGTGCCCAGCACACCCAGGTGAGCATTAAAGGTGCCCCAATCTTGCTCTCTGCACACCTGCCTCCCAGGTATGCTGCAGGAACTAAGGACATGGCCCCAGCTCACACACTGGGCCTGCTCCATGCTGGTTACTCCAGCAAAGCATCCTTGTAGGGGAGGAATCTCCAGGGCCAGAACCACCCAAAGGAGAATCCAAAGATGAACTCTGCTTGTGTGGAAGGAGGGAACAGTTCCTGCCTGGGATGCCACTCGGGTCAGGGCGGGTGAAGGAAGAGAGTGATCAAAGAGGGCTTAGAAGCCAACCAGAAGAAGAGATGGAGGCCAAGAGAGCCTGGTGTAAAAAAGGCCACTTGGTGCAGATTTCAGCCAGGGAAACCTTTCTGTTGCTGCAAAAATGGGTAGGCCTATGGGCATAAAAAGTGATCTCAAACTTTTCGACAGGGCTAGGGGATGCTCCAGAAAAGCAAACAGTTTGCTAGCTAATCCTAACCCCGGCTAGAGGCCAACAGAACAATAGGGTCTTGGGGCTAGCACCCAACCCTGCCCTGATCTTCTAGAGTCTTCTCCCAGCACAAGACTTAGGACAGGGAAGAACAGGAATGTGGGACAGATGCTGACTTTCCGTCCACCCATGGACGAGGCCCTCATGCCTGGACAAGTGCAGTAGCCTTCCAATTGTCCTCCTTGCTGTCTTGCCTCTTCCTGCCTGGAACATTCCTTACCAACACCAAGAAAACTCTTCTTCCTAACATGTTACTTTGTTCAGCAGGGCCATTCCTAGGGGAGGACAGAGTCCAAGGGCAAACCATACTATATACCCCTACATTTTTCAAGTTATGCTTTCTTTTTGCCCTGATTAGAAAAGCAATGTATCTTTATTATAAAATATTTGGAACAAAGTATACATAATGAAAGAATAAAATAAAAACCACCCTGAAATAACTATGTAACAATTTTGATGTATTTCCCTTTAGTCTTTTTCCTATAAATCCACCAGTTGCAGCTGAGTCCACGCTGACTCATGGTGACTCCATGTGTGTCAAATACCTATAATTAGCAATAAATTGAATTGTACATGTGGAAATTGTTGAATTGGTAAAGGTTTTGTTGTGTATATTTTCACTACATTTAAATAAAAAAACCCTTTAACTTTTTAACATAACTGGGACCATATAGTTCATTTGTTTTATAAACATTTTCTTTTTTACTTACTATATTATAAATGTTTTCTAATTTCATTTAATATTCTTCTTTAACAAAATTTGTAATGACTGCCTAGCATTTTCTTATCTGGATGGTCTACACTGTTGGACATCAAGTCCTCTCTAATTCTTATCATAAATGATATTTCAATGAACAATCTTAAGGATAATAATAATAATAATAAAATAATAGCACATAGCTATTATTTCCTTAAGATAAATTCCCAAAAGCAGAATTTGGCAAAAAGACATACACATTTTTAAGGTTTTGTGATACTTTGTACCAAACTCTCTTCCAGAAAAATTACACCACTGGATGCTCCCGCCGGCTGCATAGTGTCCATTTCACCATAACCACTCCAACATTGTGTGTTATTATTAACATCTGCCACTTCACCAATTGGTGCAGATTATATTTTCCTGTTGTTTTAAACTCTGTTTCTTTGTGTATATGGATTAAATGAATCAAGGACCAATATTTGCTCCAAAATAATCTGGTGATAGGAGGAGACAGAAATGAAATAAGACCAGCCATCAGCTGATAATTGCTGAAGCTACAAGATGGATCAATTGGATTTATTATCCTACTCTAATACCATGTATGTTTAAGATTTTCCATGACTAAAAAAAGAAACAGAGAAAAAGTACAACTTATTTGATTATTAATGACTGAATATTTTTCCGTAATTTTTTTAAACCCGTTATTTATATTCTTCATTTGTCCTTCTTTTCTATGCGGATGTGAATCTTTTTATACTGATTTTATAAAGATACTTTATATATTAAAGACATTCACAGTTTGTCCATATACTACAAGTATGTTTTCTTAGTTTGCCATTTACCTTCTCCTTAGCTCATGGTGTTGTTTGGCCAACAGAAGTTTTTATATAGGGAGTCAAAATTGTGTTTCAGCTTTTAGGGATTACAGAGGACTAGTATTTATGTCTGATGAAATCTTTCTGAAAAGAACACCAAAGATGACCTTGAACAATGAAACCCAAAGCATAAAACTCCTGGCAATAGTCAACGCATGGTTACACACAAGAATAGTAGGCACAAGAGAAGGTTTCCCTGTGGACATTAATTATTTTTCAAATGTCAATACTCTGTTTTATCCTTTAAGCCACTTCCTTCTCTTCCTCCCAAAGCTGCCACGCCTGCCCGAGATTTCCCCCATTTGCTGTGTCCAGGGACAGGCTGATCAGGAAATTTTCCTTATAGTAAGTGATTATGCCAAGCCATACCAAACCCACTGCCATCGAGTTGATTCCAACTGGTTGGATTAAAAGGTTAAGCTGATGTGCAGAGCCTCCAGGCCGCACTGCCTCTCAGAAAACTTCCAAGGCCCCTGTCCAACACACACTTCAGTTTGGGCCCCAAGGCCATTACCCTCTCTTCTCACATCTCTAACGTATTCCTGTCTGCTCCTGACCAGAAACCTCTCACATCCACATCGCTGCTTTGGAAGCTCCTTTTAGATTCACCCTCCCCTCCCCTCTCTCGGCCTTCCCTGGCTGACTCCCTGTGGTCCAAGGCCACACATCAGTGGACTTGCATCTGCCTGCGGGCTCTCCTCTGTTCCAGCCTCAGCCTGAGTCTGCTCCTCACTGGACGGCCCCCTTCGCTCCCTCTCTTGCTCCTTCTGCACAGCATGGCTCCTCAGAGACCGTGGGGATGGACAGACGGCTGACTATTCAACAGAGTGGCCTCATGAGGCCCTCAAGGGCCTGCTGGCAAGAGAAGAGCCAGCCCTGACGCCAAGTAGGAAGTCGGAACAGTGCTACCCTGGGAACATGCTCAGCAGGTGCTTCTGGACTCACAGCTGTACTCAGAGCTGGGTAGCACAGCCCCTGCCCGCCCCTGGCTCTGGGGTGCTTCCCACGGCCACCACCACTGCCTCTGAGAGGGTTGAGGCTGGAGTGGGCCCGGCTGGGCAAAACCCGCCCTCTTGGCCTGGGCTGCTCTGCTCCCCTTGGCCCCACCACATGGGGATGCCCATGACTCATTCTCTCAGTCCATCAGCTGCACTATAAACAGGCCCGGCTGTGTGACCTTCCCAGAAGGGAAAACAGTAGCTGCCAGCGGCCCCTCCCCTGGAGATCTGGCCACAGAGAACAGCGCTGGATAAGAGTCCCCAGAGACCTATGTCCCAGGACAGTGTGGACTCAGACACCCAAGGGTGTGTGCCTCCCTACCTGGGCGCCCCAGGGCAGGCGTTGGGGGTTGCTGGCAGGCAGGGAGAGGACCACTGGTAGTCCCCTTGGCAATGGTGTCCACCAGCGCTGGGAGCACACCCTGACCCCCGGGGAGGTGTCACGTGCAGCCTAGCTGGGCTTGGAAGCAAAGCAGTGGGTGTGAGCTGGCATTCTGGTCCTCAAGCCCTGTCTTCAGATGGCTGGTGTACACACCCAAAATTTTATGCTACCTGTGCTGGCCAGGATTCAAGTACCAGTCTAGACACACGGACTCAGCAAAGCTGAGCTGTCTCCTTCCAACCCGATACAACTGGGAACCTCCCAGCACACGCTGCCAGGGAGAAGGTCCTTGTGGTCACCTTTCCGCTTCACATACCAGCCCTGCTGATGCCCCCACTGTACTCTGCCCAGCCCTGACTGTGTCACGTGCCAGAGCAAACTGACGAGGCGGGACCTCTGATGGCTAATTTTTCCCAGGCCGATGGAATCGGCTGACTGTTTTGGGCTTCCAAGGCTCAGCAGAAAACCCAGGGAAGCGGAGAGGCAGACTGGCTCCGGGCCCTGGGAGATTCTGCTCACCTGGGCACCAGGACTCCCCAAAAGCACTGTTGGGGGCTCTGGCCATGGAAATGGGGTCTACTGGGCAGGAATGAGGAACGTCACCCCTCACTGGAAGCATTTGCTTCCCTACTCTACCCCAAATCCTTCTCTCCCCTCCTCTCAGGTATTTAAACAGGGATGTTTATTCTGTTCTCTTCAAACTCAGATCCCAGCTCCCACAAGATCATTTCTTCCTCAGGTTTAAAGTCAGACTTCAATGAATCCAATGGCAAAAGCCCCCAGAGAAATTTTTCAGTAAGAAACCTGGCAACATTTTGTAACCCGTTTGCCTGTGAGGGTTTTAGCTCTGAACTCCCTGTTCCGCCCACACTGACAAGGGTCAGAGTAATGAAGTGGAAAAGGTATTTGCAAAACGCTGGCTGCATCTGCTCCCATTTCGAAGCAACCTGGGCCCTGGATTGTGGGGTGGCGGCCCAAAGACGCCGCCTCAGCCACTGGCCAGTGTTTGTGCTCCAGCCACTGAAGCGCGTTAAAAAGTGTTGTACAAATCCAAGGCATTGAGCAAACACCCGCGTGTGCCGTCCAGATGTCCAGGGAGGAGGCTGAGGCTCTGCACCCCGGGGAGTGTTCCCCACAGCAGGGAGTGCTCTGAGCCCGGGGAGGGACCTCCCTCCTGAGGATGCCACGGGGGCATGGCAGAACCGGTACTGGCGCTGGGCAGCCCACCTGGCCTGGACCCATCCTTGCCCCTCTGAGCCTCCACTCTAGAGAAAAGAATCGCCTGTGAGTGCAAACCTCAGACTCTGTAGGGATGCCTGTGAGGAAAAGGCACTTTGCCAACTTTGGGCCCCCTCTCCACGAAGGGGGTAGCACTCACAGCCCCTGGCCATCTTTATTTAGACCACAGCCCATGCAACACAAAACCCTTTGGGACTCAGTCTTCAAATTAAGGTTTCCATGCCAACACGTTCCCCAGATTCCTAGGTCATCATAGAGCAATAATCCACGGCCCCAAAGCAGTTGTAAGGAGATTTGATTTAGGAAGCTCTTAAAGGCAACCCTGAAGACTCCTTTGTCCCCAAAACTAGAACATGGGTGGGAAACACAAACAGACAGTGTCACTGTGTTTTGAACTCGGCCTCTCTGGGAGCGGATCCCGACAGTTCTGCTTTTTAAAGGCCTGGGCTGTGTCAGAACGGGATTCAGCTCTGCTCATCAGAAGCCTTGGCCAGCCCAAGAACACTGCCCAATAGCCTGACCCTGCCCTCGCTGACCCATCTCTTGTTCCTCTTTAGGGTCTGTCCTAGGGAGGGACAGCCACCCTATAGGACAGGGGAGTGCCCAAGGAGATGCCAGGGGCCGGGTAGAAGATGCCGTAACTTAAAAAGTGCTCAGAGAGTTGGCCTGTACAACTGCGGCAGGATGTGGGGGTGAGTGGGTAGGTGTCAGCTCCCGCCTGCAGACAGGAAGTAGTGATTTAGCCGCTTCTTGGAGCCTCTAGATAGAGGTTGGCAAGCTTTTTCTGTAAAGGGCCAGATAATAAATGCTTTAGGCTTTGTAAGCTATACAGTCTCTGTCAAAACTACTCAACTCTGCCATTGTAGCACAAAAGCAGCCATAGATAATGCATAAATCAATGGGTGTTGCTGTGTGCCAATTAAACAGGCTGTGTGCTGGATTTGGTCTGGGGACGGTAGTTTGCTGACCCCTGCTCTAGACTCACAGCAACCCTATAGGAAAGAGTAGAACTGCCCCATAGGGTTTCCAAGGAGCGGCTAGTGGATTCAAACTGCAGATCTTCTGGTTAACAGCTGAGCTCTTAACCACTGCGCCACCAGACTCCTTTGTTTTGTTTTTTTTTTTTTTTTGTTCGTTCGTTTGTTTGTTTGCTCTAGACCCTAGATGAACTGGGACCTTTGAGGACAAGCCACCAGCCTCCCTTAAGCAGAAGGCTGGTAACCAACCACTTTTAATGTGATTAGATGATTTTCTCACCTGGTCACTCTCTAGTCTGTGTGTCTTTTTAGCTCCCAGTGGGAGAGTGAGGAGCTAATAGGAGCATTCCTGCTGCAGTGGCTTTTAGCCTCTACACAGCCCTATTTGAGGCAGATGAAAGCAATGGACCCTCTCCCCAGAAAAAAAATACCCGCAGTGTGCACGCATACACACAAGCACACATACACACATATATAGATACACACTATACACACACACACATACATACGTACACACACCACACATGCACACACGTATACACACATCACATACACACACCACACACACACAGTTTTTTGCATATAGGTTCACAGGGCTGCACAGCCCTTCTAAGGCTTATTCACGAAAAACCTAGAGGCCTAAAAACTCTAGGGTAAGGCCACTTGCTCTCTCAGAAGAAAGAGCTAATTTCTTTGTATGTGAAAGAACTCTTACAAATCACTTAAAATAACAAAAGATAAACAATTCTGTAGAAAAATGGGCAAATGGCACAAAAAAGCAGTTCGCAGAAATATAAATAAACAACAAAGAGATGAGAAGATGTTCCATCCCACTAATAATTTAAAAAATACAGAAAATCATGGTATATCTTATTTCACCAGGTAAGACTGGCAAATGCCTAAAACATTGATGATATGGTATTGGAGAAGGTGTGGAGAAAAGGCACTTTCATACATGCTGGTAGGATTGTATCAGTATATAACCTTTTTGGAAGACAATTTGACAGTATATATTAAAAATTAAAATATGCTGATCCTGTGGCCCAGCAATTCCACTTCCAAGAACTTATCTTGCAGAAACATACGTACAGGGATGTTCACTTCAGCAGCACTCATAAATCAGAAAAATTGGAAACCAACCCAAATGTCCATTTAGTAGGAAACTGGTTAAATAAATTATGGTACATCTATATTACAGAATTACATGGAACTATCTAATAATAGAAACCCTGGTGGCATAGTGGTTAAGAGCTACAGCTACTAAACAAAAGGTTGGCAGTTCAAATCCACCAGGCGCTCCTTGGAAACTCTATGGGGCAGTCCTACCCTGTCCTATAGGGTCGCTATGAATCAGAATCAATTCAATGGCAATGGGTTTTTTGACTAATAATGAGATAGAGCTCTAGAATTTAAAATAATTAGGTAGATCAGTTAAGTATTGACAGGAAAAGATGTCAAAGATATACTGTTAGGTGGAAAAAAGTATTTAAAAAAGACAGTAACATTTATAAAAACAGATTAAAAAGAAGAAGCTGGGGAAATATATTCTAAACTAATAGGCTTATAGAATTTTACAGTCTACAATTTGTATTTCTGAAATGTTGAGCTTTTAAAATGAAAACACGTTTTTGTTTTTTATAATCCTAAAAAAGAAAAAGATCCTTAGGGTCCAATTTCAAAGAAAGGCCTGGTGATCTACTTTCAAGAGATCAGCCATTGAAAACCCTATGGAACACAGCTCTACTCTAACCCACACGGGGTCGCCATAAGTCAGAACCTACTTGATAGCAAGTAGTTTTCTTTTTTTTTTTTTTAATGGTCCTATTAGCCAGTTGCGGGTTGAGTCAGTTCTGACTCATAGTGACCCCATGTGTGTCAGAGTACAGCTGTGTTCTATAGGGTTTTCAGTGGCTGATTTTTCGTAAGTAGATCACCAGGACTTTCTTCTGAGGCAGGTGCCTCTTGGGTGGACTCAACTGCCTCCAACAGCCAAACCTTCAGTTGGCAGCACAGAGTGTTAACCATTTGCAACTCCATGGTTCTATTAGCCTTGTTAAAAGTTTATCAGACAGCAACTACAGAGTTCACTTAAAACACTTTCTCAAAGGGGATTCAGGATATGGTGGCTTTTATCCATTTGTCTTAGGTTTTATTACAATAACCCATCTTTCTGCATTTCAGAACATATGCTTCTCAAGTTCATAGACCATCCCTTTCTTTTATCCCTGAAATTCAAAACTGCCATGACATAAGCACAGCATATCTAAAATGATGGGAATGATGCCAGGTTTTTATTTTTCATTTTGATGAAAAAAGTTTGCCATTTGCATGCTATCAAGGAACAAACAGAACCATGACTTGTTTCACAATTTATACAATTTACTGGAATTTGTGTACTTTTGACAGTTCTATATTTGTCACAGTTTCAACATTGTTTTTCCCTGGAAATTTGAGAGGAGGGAACATATAAGTGTATACATACATAAATATATATATAAATAGATAGATGCATATATATATATACATATATTTTTTAAATCTACCTGATTAAAAAAAAATTTAAAAAAAAAAACACCTAAGAGAATAAAGTCAATCTCCCTGGCACCACCATAGGCAGGGCAACTAGGGTCCCCAGAGTTTGTGTGTCATTGACACCTGTGTGACCACCCACTCCCTGAGCATCCCACACACACGCCCTATGCCTTGTTTTTCTCATCTAACATGTATTTCACTGAACTTCCCATTTCCCTTGATCTAGACCCAGTTAATCCTTCCCGCCAGGACAAAGCTAACAAAGCAAAGCGTAGGAAGGGCAGAGAGAAAGACACTGGCCTGGCCTGGCCTTGGGCTCACAGCCTGCAGGTGAGCAGTCGGACATGCCAGCACCTACAAGAAGACCAGACACGCCCGGGGCTCCCTCAAAGCTAAATAAGGGCCCCCCAGTAGCATGACTGCTGATCCATTAGTGGAAACGGGAATCAGAAACCAGAGTGCGCTGCAAAATATAACAATGTGTTATAAAAATGTGTTCATGGGGAAACTGCATAAGGCCAGACTTCCTTGTTGGACAGAAGTCCCTCTGAAGAGCCTAATACTCTGTACTTTCCCAACCCCCAGCTCTGAATGGCACCGTTCCCTGACCAGGCGAGCCTGTAGAGAGTGCTTTCCTTCCCATTGGGCCAGCACTTTTTTGGCCTTCTTTGAATTTATTTCTTTCAAATGGCACCTTCCTTCAGCCTCTCCCATCTCAAAAGGAAGCACAGTTTGTGGCATCCTTGTGCTCCCAATAAGGGGGTACTCAGCATCCTGAAAAAACATCTCTCTTCCCAGGAGGGCTCTCTGTGCACTGGAATTTAGAAAACAAGAAGAGGCGGAACATGTCCTCCCCTGAGCTTTCCCATTCATTCTGGAGAAAGGCAAAGGTTAGGGACGACTCCAGGGAATTCCAAAACCTGTTCTGAGGTTGCACTGTTAACCAGAGTTCCTGGAGACCCTGGTGATGGCTGCCATGGGAAAGAAAGGAAAAAAGTGGATGGCAGCTTTTCTCCCCCTGCTCCTGTCTTCTCTGGGCGATGGCTAGTGAGCTGGCTTCCTCAGCAGCTGAGCTGAGCTTAGAGCTGGGCAGGGGATGGGGCCACTCTGAAAGCTGTATCCTGCTGCCTTCAAGCCTGCCTGCTAGCCTCCCCAGCTTGGCGGGGGCCGCAACTGGCTTTCCCGTCAGGCCACTTTGCTAATAGCCCCTCTATGACTTGGGATGCCCAGGCATATGGAAGCAGAAGGCAAGGAAATTGAAGGCAATAAGGGCTGCCTCAAATTCACAAGTAGATCACTGAACTAGAGAATTTAAGAAAATCGACACTTACTGTTAATGAGGTGAAGGTCATGCACATCCCACCAAAGCCGTTCAGAGCCAGGGAGATGAAGATGAGCACAGAGAGAGCTGTAGGGAAACAGAAAGCTCATAAGGGGCTTGCAGATGAGCTTCAGGGAGACCAGGGCCTACCCAGTGCCCCGCATGGAACAGGCACCCAATAAAAGTCGACCAAAGGAATGGCAAGCCACCGGGGGTTAGTGCCTGACACCAGAGGATATGGAACAGACTCTTCCTCACCCTCCTCCTCCTCCTCCTATTTCAGGGAGCTTGGGCTCTTACAAAGGGGTATCCCTCTTCTCCTTTGACTACTAACCTCAGTAGCAAGCAAGAGGCCTAAAGATGCTGCTTGACTCAAACCAAAAATGTAGGTATTTGAAAATCAGTAAATGAGCATGGCCAAGATTCTGGTGAAACGCAAGTCCTATTTTGGTGTTTGTTCTAAAAATCCTTGCAGCACCAGCTCCACCTGAGCAGGGTGGGGACCAGGGGAAGAAAGCAGGTGGCTTCTAAGCCATCTTCAAATTACTGGCTTGGGCTGCTGCAAGAGGACTTAATTTGTAGATCCCGTACACACTAGGGACCACACCCCTGCAGCCAGCCTGGTTCAGAGAACTCGTCCCTCAGATTGACATTAATGAGGCCATCAGGGGCAGGCTTGGCTAATTGAGGAGAGGGGAGTTTCACACACCCTGGGAGCTTCTCTCGGACTTCTATCGGGGCAATTGCTCTCTTACCCAGCCATCTGTTTAAGTAACTGGGTAAAGGTCTAACAGGTTTCCTTCTAACTTGAGCAGTGGGCGCCAGGCCTGGCACAGCTTCCAAGAGCAGGTGGGCCTGGGAACACCGCTGGGCAACCCCTCCCCAGCCTCTGACAACAGGGTGGAGGGAAAGTGTACTCACAGTCTGGGTTACTTGCTCCATATGCAATTAACAAGCAGGAAACTGCAAAGCAGGCACTAAAAGCAGGCAGAAATAGTACGTTATTTATTATTGTCGTTATCATTTTGGAGTATTTATTATATGTCGGAGGTTTGGAGCACATTTACATACATTATCTCATTTAATGGAACAACAATTCTAAGGAGTATAATTGGCCCCATTTTACTGATGAGAAAAATCAAACTCAAAAGGATTAATGAATTTCTTCAAGGTCTCCTAGATAGTAAGTGGCTAAGCAGGAATTCAAATCCCAAAGCCTGATCTCATAAACACCATACTGTGCTGTCCTCCCCACTCCCAGGCTGGAGAGGGTATCACTCCTTCCTCGGGTTCCCCTGCCCACTCTCGGCCAGGGGAGGACACAGCCTCACTGGGCACCATGGATAAACAGCTGCTCCCCAGCCCCCTCCTCTTGGCTCTGCCCTGGGAACTAAGGCCTCCTCAGCTCACCTCCTCACCCCTTCCCTTCACAGACACAGGTCTTGCTCATTGCAAACCACTGCCCTGAAGGACGATCAATGCCAATGGGAACTGGCTTGGGGGACCCTGGTCTGAGAGGGCCAGCTGTTTGAAGTGACCCTGTCCCTGGCAGACTGTAGCTGTACAGACCATGGACACACCCCCAGGGGGTGCACAAGATACTCCACTAGGGTGCCAGGAGTAGGGCAAATATTAAGACTTCTACTTTATCATTTTTTTAATCTCATCCATTTTTGTTTATATTTTTTATATGCATTATAAAGCACATGAAGCATCAAAAATGACACGTGTATATAACTTGTAATTTCATGTACTTATTTATATAGAAGGTACATGCTTGATATCTTCTTTTCTGATAGAGGCGTTAAGTCAGAAAGACTTTGGATGGCAACAGATATTGGTGGTGGGTGTGCAACATGATTGATGTAATTGCCATCACTGAATTGTACACATGAAAAACGTTGAATTGGCAAACGCTGTGCTATATGCATTTTTATAATTTTTTTTTAGAAAAAGGGCTTTGACACAAAATGATAACTTGTGAAGAGTGTGCTTCTTAGCTGAAGTAGATACATGAGTCTAAATGGGCAGCTCCTGTCCAGATGAGAAGGCAGAGAGGATCAGGAGCTGGTTGAATGGACATGGGAAATCCGGGGTGGAAAGGAGTGTGCTCTCACAGTACAGGGAGAGCAAGTAGGGTCACATAACTGTGCATGTATAAATTTTTTTATGAGAGACTAACCTGAATTGTAAACTTTCACTTAAAACACAACAATTAAAAAAAAGAAAAAAAAGATTTACAGCCTTGGAAACTCTTAGGAAAAAAAAAGGGCTTTGGAAACCAGTGTTCTTGATAATAAACAACTCTAGATCCTCCCAGGTAGGGCTGGGGTCCTGTGCCTTTTCTATGCAGTACTGGCGCCTGGTGAGAAGCACAGTAAGTACTGATTCAGTGGAAGTGGGATAGGAACCCCATTCTGGGTGGGCATTTGGGGAGCTCCACAGCGTACCTGAGGGCAGGTGCCAGGATTCTAACAGTGGGGAACTCACCCGGCAGGGTCTACCTGCCCTCCCCACCCCCAGGAACCCACACTGACCTGCCCAGCAGCCGGAGCTTCCTCGGGCCATACTTGTCCATGACGATGCCCAGCGGCAGAGTGATAGCACTGAGCAGGAAGGAGCCCACAGTGAAAGCCAGGTTCAGCATCTCGTCCTGGGCCTTGCAGCTGAGCCAGCCATTCATCCAGCTGGTCTCCTCGTGCTCTGGCTCTGCTGTGCCCCCCACGGTGCCACTGGTGACATTCTCTGTGTGTGAAGGAGGAGGAAAACATGACCCCGGCATCATGGCAAACCCGTTACCGTCGAGTCGATTCCGACTCATAGCGATCCTACAGGACAGAGCAGAATTGCCCCACAGGGTTTCCAAGGAGCGGCTGGTGGATTCGAACTGCTGACCTTTTGGTTAGCAGCTGATCTTTTAACCACTGCACCACCAGAGCTCTGGTATCATGGCAGGGGTTCCCAAAGGTCAGGGGGCAGGTGCACATTCAGAGTCACCCTACCGGGCATGCCAGACTGCCCTCAGCAGGGGTGTCTGTTTGGCCCAAGCCCCTGGAGCCATGATGCAGAGCTTCCTAACTTTTACAGGGGTCACAGACCCTTTATAGAGAAAACCCAATAAAGAAAGCTGTGCTAACATGATTAATGTAATTGATATCACTAAATCGTATACCTGAAAAAGTTTTATTGGCAAATGTGTTATAATTATTTTCGCAACAATAAAAAAAAAAATTTTTTAAAGAAAGCTATGCTCCTTTTCTCCAGAAAATGCACACAAAGTCTTGGCCACAATTCCAGGGGCTTCATATGTCTGTCCCTTGAGCCCTAGGGTAGGAATTCCCTTGCAAGAATAACTATGCCCTAGAATAATAGGCTTCAGAGTCCAGCCTTGGCTCTGGGGCCCCAGGGTGGCTAGGACCTTCTCCACAGCTTTGTCCATGGAAGCAGACCACAGCCAGGATGGGAGGAGACCCTTGATCTTCGGGAAGGACAGGCTGCTGGTCTCACTACCATGCTCTGCTTCCCCCCACCCCGTCAGCCTGTAGAAGAGTTGGTGGGCCTCCTCCCTCCTTTGCCGGTAAGTACAGTTCTCCAACACACAGTCCATATGCCACCCCCTCCCCTTGATAATTTCATAGCATCAACCACCACACATACTGTGCCTTAGAACCCCTTTTGGAGAGAGCACTTTTGCTTCTTTTTAGTAGCCTAAAGTTATCTGCTTTCACTTGCTGAGGTATACACCTTTCTTACGTTCTTCACTGGGATCTTTGCTTTGCTGCTTCCTGTGGCCACACCCAGACCCGGTCAGGTGCTGCGCCTTCCAGCGTGGTATGTCAGCTGCACTTATGTTGCAATCCCAGCCTTACTAGCCCCCTCCAAAGTCCACCCAGCACCATGACAACAAAAAAGGGGGAGGAAAAAGTGCTGCGGCAGCCGACAGCAGGAGGGTGGAGTACAGCCGGGAGCTCAGCTGCGGAAGTCTCTCCTTGCTGGGGCTGGTAGTTAGGAGATGCTGACTAACCCTGCTGCAGAAACAGAAGCAGCCTCTGATTAGATGCGAGGTCACACGAGGATGAAATACTTCTCTTCAGATAACTGTGCCTCTGGATTGTGGCCCTCTGGTGCCAGGGCTATAAAGCTGAGGTCTGCAAAGCCTGGGCCTCCCAGGGCTGCCCCAAGGTCACAGAAAAGGGTGCACTTTAGGTGAATCATCCCATATACAACCCCTGACCACCAAGCGCTGCTGGGAACACATTGATTGAAGGTGTGGTGCTGGGACCCAGCTTCCGGGTTCTGAAGTTGGTTCCTCCACTTCACACTTGTGTAGCCTTAGAGAAGTGACTCAATTTCTCTCTGCCTTGGTTTTCTTATCTGTAAAATGGGCTTAATAATAGTATCCACTTCTTGGAGTTTTGGGGAAGATGAATGAGACAGTCCAGATAATATTCTAGAGCTCACAGGCATAGATAGTGCCAGATGGATAGTTCAAAGTGATTATTATTACTATTACTGGAGGTTTGAAATGGGGATAATGGTGTAAATGGCTGGCAGCACAGCCAGGGTCAGTACCTGCAAGCACAACTCTGTAAACCTGTGTGTTTACTAGCAATGACACTGTCTAGTCCCCCTTGGGCTGTGAGTCCTTAAAGACAAGAGGCTGCATTCTAGACACTTCTGTGTCCCCAGTACCTCACCCAGCACCTGGCCCACAGTACTTGTTCAGTGAAATGAACGAAAACAATGGAACCAAATCACAGTGGCCAAAAGGATCAAGAGAGTAAGGGATATAGGACACGTGGAACCAAGCTGAAGATAGAGGGGATTTAAGGAGATTATAGCTAGAAGGTTAACCACCTGAAGCCAGAAAAACAAAACCTTTAACAAGCCAGATTTCCCCCATTTCCTTTCAGTTTTCCAAAAGAGGCCCCCGCCACACTGGCAGCCAAATCACACGGCAAACAGGGTCCTCAAGTCCATGTGGATTCAGCTCGGAACGTCACACACCCTGCCTTGGTGGCAGGCCTGGGCTGCTCGTCCCCGTCTGGCAACTTCTGGGAAGGAGAGTTGCTTCACAGGTGGGAGCTGGTTTCAGATGTCAGCTCTGCCAGCAGCAACAGGAACTAACACTGATGTGAGGGACACAGTCTTGGCATAGCAACGGCCAACGGCCATTTCCAGGTTGGCGCGCAGACAGAAGCAAACCAGCCCGGAGGGGATGGGTGTAGGGGGTGCCCCAGGGCCTAGACTGCTGGTCTATGAGACCTGATTGCAGCCATGCTGGTCTGGAGCAGTCACTGCCCTCGGGGACTTGAAATCACTCAGGGCCTGGGGTGGTGCAGGGCCTTTCCAGGACAGGGAATGGAGAGAGAGAGGCAGCACTGTCCATGCGTAGAGGCCCCATGGGGCCCCCCCAACTCTCCCAGAGAGCAACTACAGTTGGGTGCCTAAATCTGTGACTTCGCTCATCAAGAAAGAAGATACAATCCCAAGGCTGTGTACTGAAGGCAATCTCACTGATTTGCTAGAGGTGGTGATGGGGATGGAAATGTCTTAAATTGTTTGGAGATGGGGCAGGGGAGAGGGTGCTCATTGGGAGAGAGATCAGAGTGGAAGGAAGGGTATCTGTCCTTCCTTCACTCTGGAGCCACTACACACAGGAGCAGGGACCTTACACTTTAGGCCACCAGCCTTCTCTCCTTAAACAAATTCCTGCCAACAGGGCCACCTGGCCCTTTGCCTTCTGACTTCCAGGCAGTGATGTCCACCAGCAGATGAGCTGGGGGAGGGAGGCGGGCAGCCACTGAGTGGCTGTTCTTGTCTGGCCATTGAGCAACGCGAGAACGAAAGTGTCCCTTGCTCCTGGGGGGAAATAACTCTTGGTGTGCCCAGAGCTTTGTTGGCAGTACACAGCCCACGCAAATAACCACATAGCCAGTAGATGCCCAAACACAGGCTGCTCCTCTCTCTGCTCTCACCTGGGCCACTGGAGGCCCAGAAAGACACAAACAGACAAGCCCCCAGGAAGTGCCAAGGCCCCAGGGCCCCCCACTGTTCCCAGCCTAGAGCTCAGCCCTCACCCCACCCAAGCTTCTCTGTTCTCATCTCACCTGCACCTGTTTATTAAACAGATGCCTTGGCCATGGGCAGCCAGAGTGGCTCAGCGTGGCCCAGCCAGGGAAGGTGAAACAAGAAGACAGGCAAGGAACTGGTGTGACTGGAGTGTGTGGAGAACAGGAATACAGCTGCTTAGGGGCAGACCCAGGGCAGGGAAGGAGAACAATGCCCTGCACTGTTCGCCTCACTCACAGAAGACTCATACACACACACTGTACAGAGAAAGCAAGGGAGGGAATGGGGTGCAGGACCCCACTCAGGCTCGGGAGCCTCCCTGAGTCAAACTTGGGTTCCCCTCCCGCTCACCCACGGCCCCAGGGAAACAAAAGGAATGGGAAACCTGCAGAATAGCTGGCTTGATGATGCTTAAGGGAACAAGGGTGGGGTGCCTGGCTGGGACTCCTCTGAATTCCCGACCAGCTCCCCTTCTCTGAGTGGCTGTATGCTGAGCCCCCCCAGGGGGCTGCTGGTCTGGCCCAGGATCTCCTGCCTCTCTCCAACCCTTAGTCTATCCGGCAACAGGAAGCAGCATCTCAGTCCAGCAGGGGAGATGTGGGTGAGAGGTCAGCCTCAGGTCCAGCACAAACAAGCAGCAGGACACAGACAGTCTGAGTACCCTCCTGGGCCCCACCCTTGGTGTGGTCACAGCAGCAGCTGCTCCCTCTGACAGACTGCCTGGTGTGTGCTGGCCCCTGCATTTGCTCAATGCTATTCCCTTGTTTCATTTAGCCCTCCTTCCCCCACTGTCCATGAGAATATGGCAGGCTCAGAGCAGGTAAGTCACTTGTCCGAGGTCTTATAGATGGTACATTGGAAGCTGGAACTTGGATCCAGGCTGCAGGTCCCAAAGCTCAGTCAGGCTGAGCTGAACGCTGTATGGCCTGGGTTGGAGGCCAGCCCTCTATTGCGTGTTGTGTCTCAGCGAGAAAATGCTGAGAAAATGAAGACAGCAGAAGACTGTCCCCCAGTGTGGGAGGCAACATCAGGCAGCCCTTAGTATTGTCATGTGAGAACAGGACTGACCCAAGACCAGGCCCTCCACAGGGTTCCAGGAAGCCAACCCAAGCTAGACAGATCTGCAGGAGACACTAAGAAGCCAGGTGGGGCCTAGAGATGCGGAGGAGGGAAATTAGGTCACAAAATGTGCAGAAAGCAGGCAGGGTTGGAGCGGAGAGCCAAGAGTACTAGCCCCTCTCTGTGATACACCTGAGCTTGTAGGCACCAGCCTGTAGGCCCTCTTGCCCAGCTACAGAATTCCTTTTCTTTGTTCTTTTTTTTTAATAAACCGGGGAAAAAAAGTGCAGTCACTTTCACAGCAACAAAACTAAAAGGGTGGGCTTTCAAAAGCTATAGCCTTTGGGTGTGAGAGGGACCATAAGAGGGAGGGCCTCAGAGCAGTGGTCAATGTTGCCTGTCCACACTTGCAGCCTGGGCCCACCCTGGTGGGGACCGGGCCTGGCCTGGCTCCCCCATGTAATGGTAGCCTCCCTCCCCTCTCAGGGACCCAGGACCACCTTTCTGCTTTGTTTCAGAGTGAGGTGTATGGCTCCCCACCCGACAGGCAGAGTGACTGCAGCAGTCAAGAGCCCAGAGCTGGGGTCTGCCTGCATGTCTGTGGCTGGACCTCCCACCTTTATAACCCCCATACCACGCCCAGCATGTGGTACAAACAAAAAACCAAACCCAATTCTAACATATGGCAACCCCATACGCTGCAGAGTAGAACTGCTCTCCATAGGGTTTTCAAGGCTGTGGTCTTTCGGAAGCAGGTGGCCAGGCCTATCTTCTGAGACACCTCCGGGTGGTTTCGAACTGCCAACTTTTTGGTTAGTAGTTGAGCCCTTAACCATTTGCACGATACAGGGACTCCAGCATGTGGCAATCCCTCAACAATTCCTAAGTCTTTCACAAGCAAATCTGAATATCATTCTCCACTGTCTCCAAAGCTTCCTCCTGCCCTGAGAATAAAATCCAATCTCCCCACGTGGCCTTCCAGGCCCTGCAGGCCCCAGCCCCTTCCCACCTCTCCAGTCATCACTAGCTACCGGGGTCACCTCGCCCCTCCTCCCCAGACTCACCTCTTCTTCTTACCCTCCAGGTTTCTGCCTGTACATCAGAGAGGCACTCCCTACCCAAGCTGAGCCAGATCCCTCCATTGTTCTGGTTCTTGGCACCAGGCTCTCATGGAACTCAGATCACCACCTGGAGTGGTACAGGTCTGTGTCTGACTAGCAGGATGTAGAGTCCCTGAGGGCCAGGTTTGCTCTGCAGCCTCAGGGCAGCACCTCAATAAATGTTTACTGTACGTGTAGGTTAGCCAACCACCACCCATCTGTACTGTGGTGGCTTGTGTGCTGCTATGATGCTGGAAGCTATGCCAACAATACTTCAGGAAGTGTGAGTCCTATTTTATTCTTCTTCTTCAAGATTGCTCCAGCTATTCAGGGTCCCTTGCGCTTCCATATAAATTTGAGGACTGGCTTTTCCATTTCTGCAAACCCCCAGTATTTAAAATACCAGCAGGGTCATCCATGGTGGACAGGTTTCAGCAGCTTCCAAAATAAAACAGACTAGGAAGAATGGCCTGGCAATATACTTCCTAAAACTAGCAAACGAAAACAGAACATTGTCCAATAGAGTGCTAAAAGATGAGCTCCCTAGCCTGAAAGGCACTCAAGATAACACAGTGGCTGCAACTATGGAACTCAGTCATACCAACAATCACCAGGACGGTGCAGGAGTGGGCAAAGTTTTATTCTCATGGGGTTACCGTGAGTCGAAGCCAACTCAATAGCAACTAACAACAACAACAGGTTAGAAGAAAAGATTAAACATCCGTAGGTACTACCGTGCCCCTTAGCTGACCCTGTCAAAGTGCACCACTGGACGATAGAAAAAATGAAGAAAGAGGTCAGGCGTGGGTGATGATAGCAGCCACACCAGAGGCCAAAAGAGCACAGCCCTGGGAAAGCCCTGCTCTTCCCAGGCTGGGAACCCGCTGATCTCCTGTCCACACCAGGGCTTCCAGCAGGGCGGGAGAGTGGGGAAGAGTCCAGCAGCTGATACCAAGTGGACATCATGCAAAGCCCACCAAGTGCCCAGACCCAGATCCCCAGACCCCGCCCCCTATGCCCTCTCATGACTGACTGGTGAACAGGGCAAAACAAGCTGAGGGGCAGCAGAGCAATGGGCCATTTCTTTACTTCTCCACCTCACCAAGCTGGAACCCAGCACCCTGTCTGTGGCCAGATTCCTGCTGGAGTCCTGAGGAAGATGAATCTTTCAACAGGTTCTGGCAAATTTTCTTTAGCAAACAAATCAAAGCATCAGTCCTAAAGCAACAAAAAGCTGAAAATTTGTATCTCAATCAGCTGTGGACTGGTCAGCTTTTCCCAAGTCAAATTCAATAAATGGCCTAACTGCTTTTATGAAATTCAACCATCCACCAAGTTTGAAAATGTGAGGCCTAAGCAGAAACCTTGACCTTGAATCTGCCTGGCACTCCTAGGCAGGCAAGGCGTGGGGACTTCTGGTGCCAAGAGACAATAGGCTACACGGCCTCCAAGAAACAAGGAGCAGGGAGGCCAGAGATAAGCTGTGTGGAATCAGCAGGCCTTCCCATCCAGGACTCTGGGTCAGCAGGTTGACCAGTTAATCTGGAAAACGAAAATCAGAGACAGGAGCAAACGCACAAGATAAGAAGTTGATGTTCAACCCACTACCTGACCCTTCACCTTCACTTTGCTTTATGGACAGATCCATCAAGCCTCTCAAGGGCTTAAATACCAACTCAGCACCAAGTCAGCACCCACTCGATGCAGCCCCTGGACTCCTCCCACTTACATGAAGGAAGAACCAAGGTTGAGGCAGGAACCAGGTGACCAGCCCCAAGGCTGCCAATACCATAAAATAAACTAAACCAGTGGACAGCTCAGGAAGAAACCCTAGAATCTGACCTTCCCAACACCACGGTGGGTCAAAAAAAAAAAAAAAATCTGACCACAATAGTCCTCTGGTCTGGACAACATGTTTAAAGTTTCATTTGGGGATGATGAGGTTTCTTTGTTTTTTTTTAAACCCCTCTGTGCAACCTGAAGGAATCCCTGGGTGGCGCAAACGGTTAAGGGCTCCGTTACTAATTGAAAGGTTGGCAATTCAAATTCACCCAGAGGTGCCTCAGGAGAAAAGCCTAGATATCAGCTTTTAAGAGGTCATAGCCTTGAGAACCCTGTGGAGCACAGTTCTGCTCTGACATATATGTGGTCGCCACGAGTTAGAAACGACTGGATGACAACGGGTTGGGTTTTTGGGTTTGTGTGTAGCCTGAAAGCCCATCAGGAGAGAAAGCAGGAAGGGTCATGCTCCAGAAGGGAGGAAAGGGGTGGGGGGAGGGAAGGAGCCAAACACTCCAACCTGTTCCTTTCAGAAGAGTCATTAATCTAACATCTCTTGGGCAAAGCAGAAAGCTTGTTCAGGGAACAAGGACTGACTCTCATCTCCCAAGATTTCTTGCTGATGTGGGGAAAGGCCTGCCAAGAACCCTTAGGCTATTAGGAAACATCTTTGAGTGGCTAAAGGCTAAAGGTTATAAATGATATACTTTCTGCCCTCTTCCAGGCAGCCTCCTTGTCCCCTCCCTTTCTTCTGCCCTCAACCTCTCAGGCTAAGTTTCCCTAGAGACTGAGACACTCAGGAATTTCCTGGGCAGATCAGAGAAAGGAAAGAGGGAGGACTGTACACAGGGGTTACAAGCAGCATGAGCTGGTCCAAAGCTTACTCTTCCCCTAGTGTAAGAACTCCAGAAAGAAAAGGCAGGCTGGTGGTGATTCAGGGGGTCAAGCCTGGGCTATGTCCACCTAAGGAGGCTCGGGCAGGGGCTGGCAGACAAAGGCTCTGGTGAGAGAGAGAATATGAGTTCAACTGTTACACAGCAGCTGCTGTTCGGGGCAGAGAAAGGACAGAGAGAAAATGTTTCCTATCAAGGTTGCCTAATAAGAGGGGTGAAAGGGTGGAGGTTGGGAGCTGCTTGGGCTTTACTGTTGAGCTGAACCTACTGATCCGCAGCAATTAGGACCCTCAAAAGTGGTAGGGGAAGAGAGGACAGGCATGGGGGGCAGATTTCATCTCTGCCGGCCTTCGGCAACACCAGTGGTGTGGCAAAGGGAAGGGGACAGACCTAACATATCATTTCTACAAACCCCCATCTTCTTCCTCCCCTCACCCCCACTGAGGCATGGGGGTGGAAGGCCACTGAGATGTTCTCACAGCCTTTGGGAGGAAATGTCCTTTGCAGAATCATAAAGCAGCAAAAATAGACAAGAAACCGTATCCAGCAAGCCCTGAAGAGACTCCATAATGGCCTGACTGAAAAACATCTAGATTCTAGATGCATCCTCTTGGGGTGGGGGGCAAGCCACTTCCTCTCTCTCGCTGCAGACAGCCACTGAATCCGGAGTTCCTCTTCCTTACAACTTACATACTTCTAGAATCAGGCCAGCAATATATTTACTGAGGGCCTACTTCGGGCAAGCCGATGTGGCAGGTACTTGGAAGAGACAATCTAGCAATGTTCTTACCTAGTGAAAAAAACCTTGGACTTGATTTGGGGGTTCTGGGTCTATCAGTCTATCACAGTACCCAGCTGTGCGGCCCTAGACAAGTTAGATGTCTCTGAGCCCCAGTCTCTTCCTCCACAAAATGGGGGCAAAGACATGTACTCAACAGAGCTGGGTGAAGATCAAATGGGCCTTTTGCCAATAGGGAGGCACTGCGCAATGAGGTCTTCACGGCCATCCCCCTCCCTCCCAAAGCTCCCACTCCAGGAACCACCCCCAGCCCAAGGCCCCACCGTCTCACCTGGCTCAGTACACAGGTAGGAGTAAAAGCCCTCCGACTTGAGCATGATGAGCAGCGAGCCCCAACCCAGGAGGACTGCCGAGAAGAGGAGGTTTTCCAGCACCGCCGTGCAGGCCATCCACCAGCGGCGCCGATGGGCAGTGGCCAGGGTGGGAGCCATGGCGCGGCGCGGAACGGCACGGCCCGGCGGCCCGGCTCCTGCAGCCACCTGCGCACAGACCTCGGCGTCAGCGCCCGGCCCAGCCTGACCCGCGCGTCCGCCCCAGGCCTCCGTCGCAGGGCGCGGAGCATGTCACCCCTCCGCAGCCCGGCTGCAGGTGCGCGCGGCGAAAGAAGAAGCCCCAGTCAGCCCTACCCCGACCTGGACCACCCCGAACCCAAGACAGACTCTTACGTCGGCCCTCGGCTACGCTAGAGCCTCCCTGGACAGGCAGGGAGACACAAAGGTAAACTGAGGCATGGAAGCAGGAAAGGACTAACGCATGCTCAGGGACTTGAAACTAGTACTGGCCCCCAGCGAGACTGACACAGCTTGGGGGGCGGCAATGGAAGCAGCCTGAGGTCTGGCCACCTGAGCAGGGACATACCTGAGGGCTGTCACTCCGTCAGACCCTGACAGGCGCCCTCGCACAAGCACTCAAGACCCTTCCCCAGAGCTGGTTCTTTCAACCATAAGATCAGCACACCGGGCTCCGGAACGGCCCGCCCGCGGTCCGCTCATTGGCCTGACAGCACAGGAACTGACGCCTCATTGGCCTCTCTCTAGGTCGCTAGGCGCTGCGGCCACGCGAACCCCGCATGGGAGAGGCGAAGCCGGTTCAAACCGGCGGCGCGAGCCACCCGCGCGACCCCCACCCCGACCCGCTACCTCGGCAATTAGCCCGTTTCTACGGAAGCGAACCCCAGCCCCGCCATTCCCCACCTCCCTCCTCTATTCTTCATCTCTCCCCTGGCGGTTCCTCATCCGTGCAGTCTCTTTCCTCTCTTATTCACACATCTTTTCTCTACACCCCTTCTCGTGCAGCTAATGCACTCCGCACCCTTCTAGCAGTCCCGATCCCCAAGTCGCGCTTACCAGACTTCCACTGGTGCGTACCAGGCCCGCGCGGCGCCTTTTCTGCCCCTTTTATTCCAGCCCTTTTATTCCGACCCCAAGAAGAAAACACTGCCTCATGCTGATTGGTTGGGGGGGAGCTGGAAACAGGCGTTGGCCAATCAGCAGCCACGCGCCCGCTCGGCGGCGAGCAGAAGCCGGTTCCGGCCGGACTGGGAGACAAACAAGAGAGATGGGGGGGCCAGAAGCAGCTGCGGGCAGTACTTCTGCTCCGCTGCCTTAAACTGGAGTGTGACTCGGCCCGGGAACCCCGGGAGGTATTGCTTCATCGCCTCTCCAGGGCTCCACCCCGGAGCCTGGCCCCTAGGCTGGATCCCCGGCTCGGCGATGTGACGCTCCCCAGGTTTCCCAGACTGCACCCTGGCCCCCCTCGCGCACCCAGCGCGGGTCCCGCACTCCACTCTCCGGCGGCGGGTTATCCAGTCCCAACTTCCCCTCCGTCCTAGTCGCCACGCCTGGGTGCTCTGGCTTCGCGGGGTGTGCGGGTCATTAGGCTCCCGCCGTCCTCCATTGCTTCCTCCTCCTCCCGTACACTACCATCCCCGTTGCCTCAGGCTTTGTGTTCTGGTTCCTCGCTCACCTGCCCCGGCGTCCCCCGTCCAGGCGCTTTCTGCCCCCTCCTATGTGCCATCTGCCCGGTCCTTGGAAGGTGCTCCTCGGGGTTCCCCAGGCAGGAGTTTGGGGAGTGTCCGTCCCATTCTAGAACGGTGTCTCCTCTCGTCCCCCATCCAAACACTGACCTCGCCGCTCTCGCTGTACTCGGTCCCCTAGAGGACACCACCCTGACCGGTCATGATGTTCCCTGCCCCTACTGACCACTCCATGCCCGTTGTCCTTCATCACCCCCACCCCCTTCCGCCCTATTCCCGGACGTCTCCTTCAGGTAAGGGCCCTCTCTGCAGGGTAACGCCCACGGGCAGCTCCAAGCTCCGAGCACAAGTCAGGCTCCTGGGAGAGTGCGTTGGGTCCCGAGGGCTCGGGCTCCCAGTCTGATCAGCCAAGCTGGATCTGCCCGTAGGAAAAAGCCAGCGTAGGAGGATGGAGCCGGGGCTCTGAAGCTTCAGCTGCCCGGTGGCGTCTCACCCATGGGAGGCACCAGCTTGACCTCGGAGGGCCCCAGGTCTCCCCCAGATTCTGGTTGGTGTCCCTGGCAGCTCCGGTAACCAGCCCAGTACCCCAGGGCTGCGGGAGCCTACCAGTCCCCTGCTCCACGTCCCCCAATCCGAGCGCGCCCCCTGCCGCCGAGAACCCGCTGGCCACCGTTCCAGGGCAGCCTCGCCCAGACTGGGCCTGCGCTGCCTCCTTGGGGCTCCTAGCCGGTTAACTACTTACCCTGCAGAATTTCGGCCAATCACAAGATTTCCACCGCCACCCGACAAATCTCCAGTCCCTCCCTCCATCCCTCGTAGAGCCAACTGCCTGAAGGACTCTGTACACAAGTCGCACAGCTCTAGAATAATTCGCTTTCCCTCCCCAAAACTATTCCCCACATTCTCTCTCAGGTAATAGCACCACTATCTACTGACGTTAGATACCATGAACCGTCCTTCGAACAAATATTTATTAGGCATCTACTGTGATTCCTCCATCTCCTGCACACCCCACCAGTACACCTATATCTCCTAAATATTTATGTAATCAGTCTGCGCATCCAGCCTCCAAACTCAGCCTCTCAAATCCATCCCCTGCTCCACCCCAGTTAGCTGGGAAATGCAAATTTGACCTTGGTACACTGCTGCCAAAGTCCTTCAGAAATTCTTTGTCCTGCAGGATAAAGTCAAGTTCCCCAACTTGACCCACAGAGTCCCCCCCCCCCCCCCGCCCCCAACCACCCCCAGCAGCAGCCCTTTCCTCCCTCTGGAGGCTGCTTGGCCTCCCTACTCCTAGATACTCCAACCACATGTAATTGTTTGTGGTTCCTGCATGAGCTGTGCCTCTCACCTCTGGCCCTCAAACAGTGCTTTCTCAGACAGTGCGTGCTTCAGGAGGACTTCCCTAACCACTCCCAATACCCTTCACATATTCGTGTCTTTGTTCACTGATTGCATTGTTTTATAACTCTCTGCTCATTTGTTTGTCTCCTCATTCTCCCACTGATTTATGAATTTCTTGGAGGCAGGAACTGTGTCTTATTCAACTTCATATAACCAGCCCTTCATACAGAAGCAAGCACAAAGCAGACGCACACTATATTTGTTGAATTAAAACATGAACAAAGTAAAGGGGCAAAAGGTACTAGGTTCGAGGACAAAGGATTCAAAGCTGGGAGAATGCTGGTAATGCCAATAACTCAAAAACCAATTGCTGTGAATTCTGACTCATGGCAACCCTGTGTGTGTCAGAGTAGATTTTTTGGAAGTAGATCACCAGTCCTTTCTTCTGAGGTGTTCTTGGTGGACTCAAACCAAAAGGTTGGATAGCAGCAAAGAGCATTAACCATTTGCACCACCCACAGACTCCATGCCAATAATAACCACCCTTGACTGAGAGCTAATAACTATTCTAGGTGCTTCCCACACTATGTGTAACTTAATCCCCAGCAATAACCCTGGGAGATGAGTATTATCTCCATTTTTCAGATGTGAAAACTGAGGCTTTAAGTAACATTTTCAGACTCACAAAACAAGTATGTCGGAGCTGAGATTCAAAGCCAGGTCTGTTTGAGTGAAATTCTGTTTTTATATTTGTTTGTTTCTTTGTTTTTAGTCTTTTTGGCAGGAGTGCTAAAGCTCCAACACCAGCATTGCCGACAAATCATAAAACAAGCACTAAAGTTCTAAAAGAAAGTTTAGATTATTTTACTGATTTCAGATAAGAGAAAACCTTGCCACTAAACATGACAGAAACCCAGAAATCGTAAAGAAAAACACTGCCTAAATAAAAAATGTAAGCTTCTACAGAGAAAAGAAAAAAAAAAAAAGAGGAAGAAGAGGAAAGAAGCTATGAACTGCATTAAAAACCCAGTCACAAACTGGGCAAAGAATTAATATCCTTGATATATAAAAACCTATTGCCACTGGGTCGATTCCGACTCATAGCGACCCCATAGGACAGAGCAGAACTGCCTGGTAGGGTTTCAAAGGAGCGACTGGTGGATTATTAACTGCCAACCTTTTGGTTAGCAGCCGAATGCTTAACCACTGCACCACCAGGGCTGATATATAAAAGGCACCTATAAATCAATAAGAAAAAGATGAACACCTGAACTGAAAAAGGGGGAAAGAATATAACCAATAATCTACAGGAAAAATTCAAATGGTTATTAAAGATATGGGGGGAAAAAAGCTCAACTTTAGAATAATCATAGGAATTCAAATTATAATGAGATATCATTTTTAACCTACCAGATTGGGTGTGGGGAAATGGGAACTCTCACATTTATAAGACTACAAACCCATACGACTTTTTTGGACAGCAATTTGGAGTTAAGTATAAAAATGTTTAATGTTCTTACCCTATAATCCATTCTGCCTCTAGGAATCTATTCTATAGAAAAACTTGCACAGTAAAACAAGAAATATGGATAAAGTTGCAAATATGCACATTGCATCATTGTTTATGGTAACAAAACAATTAGAAACAACCCAAGTGTCCCTAGGTAAAAAACAACCTAGTTGCCATAAACTGGATTCAGACTCGTGGAGACCCCATGTGTGCAGAACAAAATTGCACTCCAGTGGGTTTTTAAGGCTCTCACCTTTCAGAAACAGATCAGTAGACCTTTCTTCCAAGGCACTCTGGATGGGTTAGAACCATCAACTTTTTGGTTAGTAGTTGAGCACTTAACCCTTTGCATCACCTAGGAACTCCTGTTCTTAGGTAGGGGATGGTTTAACTATCCTGTATTCCTTCCACACCATGGAGTCCCATGTAACTAGTTTTTATAAAAAGAGGTAGCTCTATATTTATTGACATTGAAAGATATCTACCACACATCATTAAATAAAAAAGCATGTTGAAGAACTGTATGCTTAAAATGCTTCTGTTTTGAATATTAGTTTACACTTTCACAGAAAAAAATCTAAGAAGCACCTAAACTGTTAGTTAGATTCTCTGAGGACTGGAATAGAAGGGGACAACTTTTTTTTTTTTTTTTTGAACTAGGTAATACAAGTGTGAGGAAAGAATCCAAACAAGATCAAAAGGCATTGAAAAGTAAGTCTTTTTTTTTCTCACGATTTTTTTTTTTTAATTGTACTTCAGGTAAAGGCTTACAGAACAAATAGTTTCTCATGAAACAGTAGTACACATATGGTTTTATGACATTGGTTAACAACCCTACAACATGTCAACCCTCTCCTCAACTTTTTTTTTTTGGTGAAAATATTCATAGCCAAAGATATACCATTTCAAAAATTTCTACATGCACAGTTCAGTGACATTGACTACGCTCTTCCAATTGTGCTGCTATTCTCACTTTAGATGAAGGCTTACAGAACAAAATAGTTTCTCATTTAACAGTTAATACACATGTTGCCCTATGACAATGGTTAACAACCTCACAACACATCAACACTATCCTTACTCAACCTTGGGTTCCCTATCACCAGCTTTCCTGTCCCCTTCTGCCTTCTGGCCCTTGTCCCTGGACTGCTGTACCTCATTAGTCTCATTTGGTTTTATGGGGCTGTCCACTCCCCGGTGAACCTCAGAAATGACTTCACCACTGCGCTAAAAGGGTGTCTGGGGGCCATACTCTCGGGGTTTCTCCAGTCTCCTTTAGGCCAGTAAATCTGGTCTTTTTTTTTGTGAGTTAGAATTATGTTCGACACCGTTCTCCAGCTCTGTCCAGAACCCTCTGTTGTGATCTTGGTCAGAGTAGTCAGTGGTGGTAGCCGGGCACCATCAAGCTGTACTGGACTCAGTCCGGTGGAGGCCTTGGTAGCTGTGGACCATTAGTCCTTCGCGTTAATCTTTTCCTTGTATCCTGGAAAAGTAAGTCTTGTTCTTCCTTTGTCATCCAGGCTGCCTCTGGGGAGAAGGGAACTCTCAGCTTTACTTTATACATGTCTGTAACATTGTTGTGTTGTTGTTGTGTGCTGTCGAGTTGATTATGGCTCATAGTGACTCTGTATGACCAAGTAGAGCTTCTCCATAGGGTTTCCAAGGCTGTAATCTTTATAGGAGCAGATCACCAGGTCTTTTCTCCCGCAGAGTGGCTGGTGGGTTCGAACCACCGACTTTTCAGTTAGCAGTCAAGTGATTAACGATTGTGCCACCAGTGCTTCTTTCTGTAACATTAATCTTTTTTGTTTTTATTTTATTTATTTGGTTGTTGTTGTTGAGAATACACACAGCAGAACACACACTAATTCAACAGCTTCTACATGTACCATTTAGTAACATTGATTACATTCTTTAAGTTGTGCAACCATTCTCACCTTCCTTTATGAGTTGTTCCTCCATCATGAACATAAACTCAGTGCCCCCTAAGGTTCTTATCTCATCTTTTGAGTTGCTGTTGTCAATTTGATCCCATACAGATAGTTCTTAAAAGAGCATAATGCTCAAGGCAGACTTTTTTTCACTAGTTAAGCCAAACTCTTGTTCAGTTTTAAGGTGACTTCAGGGGATATTTTTGGTTTAAGTTTTAAAGATTATCTCAGGGCAATAGTTTCAGGGGTTCAATCACTCTCCATGGCTCCAGAAAATCTAGAGCCCATGATGATTTGAAATTCCATTCTTCATTTTCTCTCTTTTCATCAGGATTCTTCTGTGGAATCTTTGATCAAAATGTTCAGTAATGGTAGCTGGGCACCATCAAGTTCTTCTGGTCTCATGGCAAAGGAGGCAGTTGTTCATGGAGGCAATTAACCACATGCTCCATACTCCCTTCCTATTCCTGACTTCCCTTCTTCGTCTGTTGCTCGAGGTAAATAGAGACCAGTTGTGCCTTGGATGGCTGCTTGTAAGCGTTGAAGACCCCAGGCACTATATGACAAACTAGGAGGTAGAACAGAAGTATTCAACATGTTATTAGGCTAATTAACTGGGATGTCCCGTGAAACCATGACCCTAAACCTCCAAACCAAGGAACCAAATCCCATGAGGTGTTTGGTTGTACATAAGCAGTTTCAGCAGCTACTCTTTTTTGTCATTGTTGTAAATATATCTATCACACAACTTTTGTCAATTCAACTTTTGACAAGTGTACAACTTATTGACAGTAATTACACTAATCGGTTGTGCAACCCTACCCTTAATCAGTGTGATTTTTCCATCACCATTAACCCCCTTTTTCCCCTCGCTCCTGCCCCTGGTAACCACTAATAAACTTTGGTCTCTGTACTTTTGCCTTTTCTTGTCTTTTTATATAAGTGAGGTCGTACAATATTTGTCCTTTTGAGATTGGCTTATTTCACTCAGCATAATGTCTTCAAGCTCCATCCATACTGTAGCATATATCAAGATTTCGTTACTCCTACTGGCTGAGTAGTATTCCATTGTATGTATGTGCTACATTTTGTTTATCCATTCATCTGTTGATGGGCATTTAGGTTGTTTCCACCTTGTGGCTATCGTGAATAGTGCTGCAATGAACATTGGTGTACAAGTCTCTTTTTGAGTCTTTGCTTTCAACTCTTTTGGATATATACCTAGGTGTGGAATTGCTGGGTCATATGGTAGTTCTAGTTTTCGTTTTTTGAGGAACCGCCACACTGTTTTCCACAATAGCTGTACCATTTTGCATTCCCACCAGCAATGGATAAGAGTTCCAATTTCTCCACATCCTTGCCAACATTTGTTATTTTCTATTTTTCTTAATCTTAGCCATCCTAGTGGGAGTGAAATGGTATCTCATTGTGGTTTTGATTTGCATCTCTATGATGGCTAATGACGCTCAGCATCTTTTCATGCCTTTGGTGGCCATTTGAATGTCCCCTTGGTGAAATGTCTATTAAGTCCTTTGCCCATTTTATGATTGGGTTATTTGTCTTTTTGTTGTTAAGTTGTTGAAGTTTTATATATATTTTGGTTATTAGATTCTTGTCAGATATAGGGTTTCTGAAGATATTCTCCAGTCAGTAGCTTGTCTTTTCACTTTTTTGGAAAAATCTTTGAATGAACAAAAGCTTTTCATTTTTATGAGGTCCCATTTATTTATTTTGTCTTTTGCTGTTTGTGCTTTTGTTATATTAGATAATCCATTGCTGAAAGCTAGGCCTGACAGCATTGCCCCTGCTTGTTCTTCTAAGAATTTTATGGTTTTAGTTTGCATATTTAGGTCCTTAATCTATTTTGAATTCGTTTTTGCATATGGTGTGAGGCATGGATCCTGTTTCATTTTTCTGCATGTGGAAATCCAATTTCCCCAGCACATTTATTGAAGAGACTCTTCCTTCCCCCATCAAATGGACTTAGCACCCTTGTCAAAAATCAGCTGACCATAGATGTGTGGGTTTATTTCTGGACTCTTGATCCTATTCCATTGGTCTACGTGTTTATTGTTAGACCAGTACCAGGCTGTTTTGATTACTGTAGCTATACACTATTTTTAAAATCAGGAAGTGTGAGTCCTCCTACTTTGTTCTTCTCTTTCAACATTGCTTTAGCTGTTTGGGGCCTCTTGCCATTCCATATAAAGTTGAGGGCTGGTTTTTCTATTTCTGTAAAGAAGGCTGTTGGAATTTTGATCAGGATTGTGTTGAAACTATAGATTGCTTTGGGTTGTATTGACCTCTTAACAATATTAAGTCTTCCAGTCCATGAATATGGAACATTTTTCCATTTATTTAAGTCTTCTTTAATCGCTTTCAGCAGTGTTTTGTAGTTTTTATTGTATAAGTCCTTCACTTCCCTGGTTAGATTTATTCCTAGGAATTTCATTCTCTTAGATGCTTGTTATGGATTGAATTGTATCCCCGCAAAATATGTTTTAAATCCTAACCTCTATGCCTATGGTTATAATCCCATTTGGGAATGAGTTGTTTTTGTTATGTTCATGAGGCAGGATTAGTGTTGGGTATAACGTGAGTCAATCTCTTTTGAGATACAAAGGAGATTAAACAAGCGAGCAGAGGAGAGATGGGGTAAGACAGATGCCAAGACACGTGGAGATCTCCAAGGAACCAGGAAGCAGAAGCTGAAGAGACAAGGACCTTCCTCCAGAGCTGACAGAGAGAGAAAGACTTCCCCTAGAGCCAGCACTCTGAATTCGCACTTCTAGCCTCCTAAACTGTGAGAAAATAAATTTCTGTTTGTTAAAGTCACGCACTTGTGGTATTTCTGGTATAGCACCACTAGGTAAGTAAGACAGTGCTATTGTGAATGGAATTGTTCCTCTAATTTCCATTTCAGATTTCTCATTGATGGTGTATAGAAACCCAAACGATTTTTGTTTATTGACCTTGTACCCTGAAACTTTGCTAAATGCTTCTATTAGCTCTAGAAGTTTTCTTGTGGAATCTTCGGGATTTTCCATATATAGGATCATATCATCCACAAATAGAGATAATTTTACTTTTTATTTTCCAATCTGGATAGCTTTTATTTCTTTTTCTTGTGTTATTGCTCTGGCTAGGACTTCAAATACAATATTGAATAGAAGTGGTGAGAGTGGGCACGCTTGTCTTGTTCCTGATTTCAAGGAGAAAGCTCTCAGTCTTTCTCCATTAAGTATAATGTCGGCTGTTGACTTTTCATATAAGCCGTGAATCATACTGAGGAATTTCCCTTCTATTCCCATCTTCTTTAGGGTTTTCATCAAGAAAGGGTATTGGATTTTATCAAAAGTTTTTCTGCCTCCATAGAGATGATTATGTGGTTCTGTTCCTTTGCTCTACTAATGTGGTGTATTATGTTAATTGATTTTGTAATGTTGAACCATCCCTGCATTCCTGGAATAAATCCCACTTGTTCATGGTGTATGACTCTTTTAATATGCTGTTGGATTCTGTTCGCTAGTATTTTGTTGAGGACAGTCCTTTTTATTTTTAACAAAGAATATGTATCACTTTTATAATTTTTGAAAACTTCAATCTAGTGAAAAAAGTAAAAGAAGGTTCACCGTAGAAAATTTGTAAACGATACAAAGTTTAAAGAAGAAAATAATGTCACCCAAAATCTCATCTCTCAGAAAAAATGACCATTTGATGCCTCTCCCTCAAATCGCTTCTTATGCACATCGCCTTTAAAAAAAAACAAAAAACTTAAGCTTGTAAAACATTCACAAAACATACACAAAAAGGGAGAATTCGAAACATATATCCTGAGGCAAAAAGAAGTTTATAAGAAGAAAATCGTACTATACTGTATATCCTAATTTGTACTTTTTGCACTTAACAGGACAGTGTGAACAGTCTCCCATTTCATGAAATATGTTTGCATAACATGATTTTTAGTGGTTGTGTAGTAAACTGTCATAAGAAATATTTATTTAATCAATCTCATCATCAAACATTTAGGTTGTTTCCCATTTCAGAAAAAATGTTTTGCAAATAAAGGAAAGAATATTCCTTTGGGGCAGAGTACAGGACAACAGAGAAAAAGTCCCTGCAGTGTCTCCTCCTCTCCTCCGTGACCCCACTTTGCGGCGTCTCTGCCCGGGCCTGCCAGACCCACTCCAGGAGCTCTGCCAGGCCCCAGAGCCAACTCTGGCCTCTAAACTTTGACTTGTCCCTATGGAAGGGACAGAGGCTCTGGCATGCCTGTTCCCACCGTGTGATCATTTCCCAGCATGATGCGCAATATGACCCAGTAGCAGTCCCGGTGTCCCCCTTTCATAGTCCCCTCACTCCCCAAGTTCAAGGTCCTCAGGGCTCTGATGACCTGGAGATGGGTGTAACATTCTCATATTGGGGTTCCTCCTGCCCTTCGTCTTCAGCCAGCTTCTGGGGATCCTGTTCTGGGAGGCCACCCCCGGGGGCCAGCTCCTGGGCCCTCCCTGGGCTCTCAGTGCCATCCCCCAGCCCCCTGGCCACTTCCTCTGGCCCGGCTCTCGTAGACTCCAGGGCCCCCGTGAGCTCCTCATGTGGGGCTGAGCCGGGGCTCTGGCTAGCAGAGCCAGAGGCGAGCCCAGGGCTGTCCTTGTTCCGACTCAGGGCTCTGCGTGGAGGCTTGGGGATGGCCCTCTTGACCTTGGGCTCTGACTGGCCTTTCTGGAAGCTACCAAAACGGCGCAGGACAGACCGGACGGGCCCCTCAGATCCCCGGGGTGTCCCTGCCAGCATGTAGATGGTGGTCACTGGGCCTGAGTTCTCCTGCACACTGCCCTCGATGGCTTCTACACGTTCGGCCACTGTGCGGCCTCCAAGTGGGAGCTGTCGGCGGCCAACAGCTGAGTCCCTGGGGCTGGCAGCACCAGGAGGGGCCTTGTCCATTTCTGCTGGCTCTGGGCCTGTGGGCTCCTCGGCCTCCTGGCCCTCAGGACCTGGCTGGGCTGCCCGAGAGAGCCTCTTGGGCTTTCGGAGTGGGCTGGAGAGCTCCCCTGAGCTGCAGCGACTCTGCGGCGCAAACTTGGTGCCTTCAGCAAAGGAGACTGATGGCCGCTTGGCCCGGGCTAGGCTGGAGGTGCGCGGGATGGCGAATGGTGTGGAGGCATCCTCAGGGGGAGGGAACGGGCCTGCAGCCAGGCTGGCCTCTGGTGACTCTACTTGGGCCACAAGAGTCATCCCTGGTGGAGGAGGCAGAAGAGAGGGGCTTGGCTGGAGCTGGGCTGGTTACCCCCCCAACCCATCCTACTTACCCAGCTCAGCGTCTTCTGGGGGCCCCCAGAACTGGGACAAGGAAGAGGGTGAGGATGCAGAGAGAGGCAGGGGAAGGGTCTACTTAGGTAGCCACTGCTACTCCTAGACTCTTCTCTCCTCACCCCTCCCTACCTTGAACTAAGGCCACAGTCTAAGCTACACAGAAATTCTTTCAGTGCAGCAGAGCCTTGTCCCTCTCACCTCTGGGCCTTTGTGCATGCTGTTCCCTCTTCTTGAAACACCATTCCTACCTCGCCCTGACTTTCACTTGGCTAACTCCTACTGATTCTGCTAGAGTCAACTCAGGTATCATTAACACTGGGATATCGCCACTGACCCCAATCACCCCTGAGATGCCTGGATTATGAGCCCCTGCTCTTATGCCCCATCAAAACCCATATCACTCTGTCCTATAACTGAGTGCTTCTCTTTCTGCCCATCAGAATATAAGCTTGGTGAGGGCAGGAAGCTGTCCATCTTGTTCTACACTGTGTCCCCAGAGCCAGCAACAATGACTGGCATAGAATAGGCTCTTGATAAACATTTGCTGAATGAATGAGGAAGATGTTGTAGTGGGCAGGGCTGCCCACGGGCTGAGTGGGCTGTTGGGGGACTACCTTCTTGGGGGGGCACACAGTAGGCAGGACCCTCGTCCTCCTCTCCAGACTCAGGATCAGAAGAGAAGGAGTCGTCGGAGGCCCAGCCGGCAGAGGGTGGCTCGATGAAGCTGTGGTTGAAGGGGATCTCGGGGTCGTGGTGCGAGACTGTAGGGGGCACCAGGTCAGGAGCAGAGCCTGATGGGAAGCCTTTTCCCATGCAGCCCCCAACCCTCAGCTGCCACTTACCTGTCACCCAGGGTAGCTTGTGGCTGCTGAGGGAGCCACAGGGCAGCACAGAGCCCAGGCTGGTCAGTGCCCCCCACACCTGCAGCTTCACCCTGGACACAGCGGCTCCATCTGTCGTAGGCCTGAGGGGGTAGGGAGGGTGGCCAGTTCAGGGGGCAGGAGGAAGGGGCCAGGACCATCCTGGTCCTGGAGTCAGTGTGAGGGAGGCACAGTGACTGGATGACTACATCTACCTTTTATCACACCATTCCCTGGCTCCCAAACCTTCAATGGCTCCCTCCTACTAACTACTGAATAACATCCCAACTACTGAATCTAAGATCCGGGCCTGCTACAGTGTGGCTCTAAAGTCAGACAGAACTGGGTTCCAGCTCTGGCTTGGACTTAACCTCTCTGGGCCTCAGTTTCCTCATCTGTATAACGGGAACAACTCTTGCAGGACCCAGCATAGTACCAGGCACCTAGTGGGGAGTTCCCGAAATGTGGTTATTTGTTATTATTATCATAGCTGAGCCCCAGCTCACTCATCACAAATGGCACCCCCTCCAGGAAGCCTACCCTTGCCCCATTCTCTCCACCCCCAAGTGACTGCTCCACTCCTTGCCATTCCTCTGACAGGCTTACACATGTCTTGTGTTCACGTTTGTGTGAGGGGCTCCTCCCTGCACCCCCCAGCTCTATGCCCCAGGGGAGGGGCAAATGGGTCTGCTTCTCTGTGATAACTTTTACATCACTCTTCTGCTGCTTTTGTGTCCCCACCCTCCTCCTCCTTGGGTCTCCATTAGTAAACTCTCAGCCTCCTGCTGTGGGTCTGAGCTTCACCAGCCTGGTGCCCAGTCCCTCCTGCCCACACAGCTCGAGAAGTCCCCCATCGAGGCTTCCAAGGAAGGCAGGAAGTTGACCTGGTGTCTCCAAGCAACCGCCACTGCCAAAGCCCTCCACTGCCCCTTACCTGAGTGTGGGACAAGGCCAGCCCTTCCCCACCCGGAAAGGCAACCAGATGCCACTTTGCACCCACCCCATGGTCTGAGCTGTGGGGTGGGGAAGGGACAAGCCAGTGCCCACCTGTCCTTGGGATCCAAGCGGGCAGCCCAGCAGCAGCAGGCACAGCAGGCGATACCCAGAAGGAGCAGCAGTAGAGGCACCAGGATGCCCGCGATGAGGGCAGCATCCTGACCGTGAAGGCCTGGGGGAGCAGGGGAGGTCAAACATCCAGGGCCGTCCTCCCTTCCACACAGTATGTCTCATCCTTAGCTCTGAGCTTCCCCTCCCTGTGGGTCCCTCCTCCACCTCTGTGACATGTAGACTCTGCTCAGCCTGGAGGCCCCCTCCTCCAGGCAGCCTCCTTGCTGGTCTGCCCCCTCCTCATGGCCATGACCTATTCCACAGACTCTTCCCCCCAGTTCTCATGCCTGATGCACATCCCAGTGTCCAGCCCGGCCCACTCATTGCCTATGCTCTACCCTGGTTTCTTGGGGGGCAAAGGCTTGTCACATCTTCAGGGGCCCCAAAGCATCCATACAGACTTCAAGCACAGGGTATGTCTCTGAAGTGGGCCAGCCTCCCAGACAAGCGACAGGCACCTGGAGCCCATGTAACGGGCCACGGTCGCTGTATCCCGTGCACTCCCTCCACCTTACCATGCTGGCAGGCCCCAGAGACAGGGTGGCAGGGCCCCTCTGGGCATTGGCAGGGGACTGAGCAGTTGTCTCCATGGAAGCCGGATGGGCAGGAAGTGTTGCAGCTGTTGGGTGACAAGGAGAGGCAGGCTGATGGCTGGGTGAGAAGGGAGGCAGGCAGGCAGGCAGGGGAGGGGGAAGGCACATGGTAGATTTCTGGGCACTACCCCTACCTGCTTCCAGGAAGACTTCCCTAGATGATGCCCAAATGGACCCCTTCTGACCTCTGAGCCACATTCCAAGTGCCACTGGCTGTGTTTGGCAGAAGCCCTCAGCCCCTCAGCCCATCTTCCAGGGAGAGCACTCACAAGCTGCTCAGATGCTCCCTGGCCCCTAGACCCCAGTGTGTAATCCTTACGGCAGGGTCTACCTCTGACTCTCCTCACCTCCATGCCCATCCAGCACTAATGCAAAATGAGCAAGATGCCAGTGGCATCAGGGAAAGGCCATCCAGGTCTGGAGGTGTAAGCCAGGCCCAGCCCTGCACCCGACTCTCTGGGCTTCTGTTCTTTCCTCTATAAAATGAAGTCTCTTTCATCTGATGCTCCTTCCTGTTCTACAGGTTGAAAACTGGACTGGAGACACTGATTATGTTTTACCACCTGAAGATCTTGGGAAATGACACTGGGGTTCGGAGCCCTGCTCCTAAGTGAACTCCCCATCTAGTTAGGGAGGAGTCCCTGGGTGATGCAAATGGTTAGCACACTTGGCTGCCAACCAAAAGGTTGGAGGTTTGAGTCCACCCAGAGGCACCTTGGAAGAAGGCCTGACAATCTACTTTCACGAAAGCAGCCGCTGAAAACTCTATGGAGCGCAGTTCTACTCTGACACATATGGGGGCGCCATGAGTCGGAAGGGACTGGAGGGCAACTGGTGTTCTTGTTAGAGAGCCTTTTAGACTAAGCCCTGCCCTGGCCTTCCTCGGGCAGATGCAGTCCCCACCACAGAAGGAATAACTGAAGACATGGGGTGGGCATCTGGGAAGCAGGAAAGGCCCCAGAAGGAAAGTTTAGGAAAGCAATTGCACAGGGACCTGACCTAGGCCCCCTGTGCTCTCCCCTCCTAGGGCCCCCATCCTCACCTGGGCCCCCAGTAGCCAGCATTGCAGACACAGTCCCCAGTCACAGCATCACAGGTCCCCTGAATACAGGTGGGGCAGGTGAAGCCACAGTCCTCCCCAAAGGTGCCAAGTGGGCAGGGCTCTTCACACCTGAGATGAGGCAAGACTTGGGCAATGGGAGGGCAGAGCAAGCCTGGCCCCCACAGGCCCTGCCCATCTTTCCCCATACTCCTGGGCTCAGGGGCCCAATTGGCTACTCCTCAGCGGTGAAGCTCGGGTGTAAACAGGGCCTTGAACCTGGGGCCACACCCAGTAGATGACAGACCACAGATTCCTGAAGCGGGAAGAGGGCAGAAAGCCTGAGTGGTGGTGAGGGAGCTGGAAGAGAATTCTGCCCAGGGCCTCCTCAGCACCCATCTCTCTGCCCTCAGCCTTCCCCAGGGAGGCAGGCCCCAGAGGGCTGCATGAATGTGTGCTGGGGTGGAGGGTGGGGCATTTATCCTAGAGGGAGCAGTGGGGTGGAGGTGGGAATCCTGAAGGAAGGTGCACCCCACCCTGAGCAGGCTGGTCTCCTCACCTGAGCCCCTGCCAGCCAGGGTCACAGTGCTGACAGTGCCCAGTGTCTGGCTGACAGGACTCCCCAAGTTGGCAGCGGGGGCACTGCTGCCTGCAGCTCTCACCAAAGGTGCCCAGTGGGCAGGGCTGGTGGCACTGGGTCCCGTTCCAGCCTGGCTCGCAGGACTCACAGCTGCCCGTGTCCAGAGCGCACGGCTCATTCTGCTTGCAGTGGCCACAGCTAGGAAAGGAAGGGGTTCGAAGGAGCACTGGGGATTAGATGGATGGAGCCCACCCCCCTCCAACTGGCACTCTGCCCACCCTACCCAGGCCTTCCAGGGCACTGGAGAGTGACCAGGGCCAAGCTCTGTCACCCAGGGAGGTTGGAGCCTCAGTTTCCCCATGTTATACAATGAAGGATCTGAACAGATGATCCCTGCCAGCTCTTGTAGGATTCCATCCGGCTCCTTCAAACCAGCTTGAACCTGGGGCCACACCCCTTAAGTGACAGCTTCCCCCTTCTGGATACTTAATTATCTGTAATCATATACTTGGGACAGACCTATTAGTTGGGGTGGAGGAGGGAACTCATAAAATCAATTTACCAGATCCTAACTCCAATTGACTCGACAGCGATGTTTGTTTTTGCTTTTCTAACTAGCATTAAAAAAAGAAAAAGAAATAGAATAGAAAACATTACAGTGTATCATCGTATGTAGCAAAGGTTAAGTATGTATTGTCTCCTTAAACTTTTAGTTGAGTGATGTTTGAGAGGTGGTGATGTAAAACGTATTTCCTATTGTGGGTAGAGCTCGGCAAAGTTTAAAAGCCACCGGAGTCTTAAAAGGACCCTGCAATCCTTTTATTACGTGATTCATTCTCGATCTAAATACTGTGGCTTTCTAGTACTAGTATTTTTTTGTTGTTTAACAGTAACGGGATGAAAGGAGCGGGGCGGGCTGGACTTACGGGCATGGGGCATCGAGTTCATTTTTTTTCTTTTCCTTTTTCATCCCTGCCTTGAATATTTTTGTGGCGCAAACCACGCATCCTACGCCTTCTCCTGCCCTTCTCACTGTGCCCCCACCTACCCCTCCCCATTTCTTTTCTCTCCTATTTCCTTCCCCTTTTTCTCACTCCCTCCTCCCCTTCCTTCTCTGTCATTCCCATCCCTATCCCCTCTGCTCCTTCTCCCTCTTCCCCCTACTTCTCTGGCCCCCTCCCCCTCCCTTCCCTGCCGCCTCCCTTTCCCGCCCCCATGCGCGTCTCACCTGTACTGGCACTGCGCCCCATAGCGGCCGGCGGCGCAGGGCAGCTCACAGCGCTCGCCGCGGAAGCCGGGCGGACATGCGCAGTGGCCCGAGGCGGCGCTGCAGCTGCCGCGCAGGCACAGGCACTTCTGCAGGCACCCGAGGCCCCACCAGCCCGGCCGGCAGGCGCAGCGGCCGGACTCTTGCACGCACGGCGAGCCGTGACACGCGCAGCGGAAGCTGCAACGGCGGCCCCACCAGCCCGGTTCGCACAGGCAGGCGCCCGTGGCGGGGTCGCAGCTCGCCGCCGCCGGGTTGCACTGGCACGGGCGGTGGCAAGTGGGCCCCCACCAGCCTGGCTCGCAGCGGCACGCGCCCGTCGCGGGGTCGCAGCGCCCATGGAGGCCGCAGGCGCACGCGAACTCGCAGCGGTCGCCCCAGCGGTCGGCTTGGCACTGACACGCGCCCGTGGCCGGCTCACACTGGCCGTGCGGGTGGCAAGTGCAGCTCTCACGGCAGTCGGGGCCCCAGTACTGGCCCGGGCAGCCTGCGGGGAACAGGACAGGTACAGCGAGCTCAGGGCTGGGCACGCATCCTTGTCCCGCCATCCATCCCATCCACAAGAAAAAGGCCCGCCCGAGAGCTGAGGCAGAGCCTTGGAACATCAGGCACCCTGTCCTCCTGAGCGCGGCTCACTTTCTGCCCCATACTACAAAAACCTTCAAAACTACAAAAACCTTTAGCAGTGGCCCAGTCTCACACTTAACATTCGAGAACACGCTTAGAGATCAAGAGTGGGAAAGGGGCTTGCTCAGAGTTGCAGAGGTAGGAAGGGTTTCATTCACGCCCCCTCCTCCCTCCCTCCCCACGGAGATCCCCCACTGGGCAGGAGGTGAGCTGCTGGGCGTTCATCCTCATCTCAGGCCTGGATGCTGCCCACCAGGTTCCCAGAAGAAGCCATGTTTCCCTAGTGTCTGCTCCCAACCTAGTGGTTCCTGGTGGCCACAGGCTTGCCTGCCTCTGGCTATCCTGCCCACCAACCCCTTTCCCAACCTTCGTCTTCCTGCCACAGAGGACCCACAGCCCAGTGGGGGGCTTCCTTCCCCTCTCCACACATCCTCAAGTGTATAAAGTATGTGGGGAAGTGAGTGGAAATATATCCATTTTGCAGTTAACAAGAATCACTAGCATTTTCTGAGTTAGAAAGGAAGGAGAAGGGCCCAGAACTGAACCTTGTGGGCAAATGAGTCAGGGCATTTCTGAGTGGGTCCCACTTCCAGCCTGTAGGCCTCAAAGTCTTCAGTGAAGCTTGGGGGAATTCTGGCCCTGCTATTCTAAAATTACATTCCTACCTGCTTGGTATCCCCTCCTCACCCAGTTCTGCCCAGCAACTCCACCCTCCCATGGGAAACTCACGGGAGCTGCACTGGGCCCCGAAGAATCCAGGTTTGCATCGACAGAGGCCTGGCTTCACGCACACCTCGTCTTTCTGGCAAGCGTCCAGCCCCTCGCAGATGGCTGAAAAACACCCCACTCAGGTTGGGAGGGCTGGGGCGCGACCAGGGGACACACCTGCTCCTTGCACTGGCTTCTGGGGCCCTGCCCCCTCAGGGCTAGGGGTGTGTGTCCCAGGATGGACCCTGGCTCTAGGGCTCCAGAGAGAAAGAAGCCCCAGGAGGGTAGGGAGGAAGGGTCACTGGGCTATGTTCTTCCCTCTCCTCAGCTGGGGATTCCCCCCGCCCCCCGCCAGCCTACTCACGAATGGTGCATTCTCGATCTTCCTGCCTCCAGCCTGGGCAGCACTGGGGCTCAGCAGAGGGGCTGTGGGGCAGAGAGGGGTCAGCTGGGCAGCTCCAGGGAGTTGGGCCCAGGGCTACCTAGCCCCTCGGGGTGGGCCACTGTCTCTGGCTGAGCTATGGGAAGCTGCCTCAGCTCCATCAAGGAGGCCTAGCAGAGTGTCACAGTCCCAATGTCCCCAACCCCTTCCCTCTCCTTCCCCGGCCTTCCCACCATCTGCCCCGCAAGCCCCCTCCCTTCAGCCCTGTGACTCTTCCCCCACACCTTCCTTTTTCCCAGTCCGTCAACACCAGTTCAACCACGGCCCCCCAGAATCCCACAAGACCCACCTGCTGGCCACACAGACGTGCTGCCCATTGGGGTCCAGCTCAGACCCCTGGGTCCCCTGAGCCCAGAGCAGCAGCAGCGTGAGCAGCAGCCCCAGCCCCATGGCGGCCAGTGCAGCGGGACGGCTTGGGTTAGTCAGCCCCACAGCTCCCAACCCCCTCCCTGTTTCCTCCCAAGGCTTTTCCTGAGGAAACCAGGCCGGAGGGGCGGGCTGCCATGAGACACCTCCCTGAGGGTGGGCGGGTGTTGGGAAGTCTAGACACTCGTGAAATGTGAAAAGAAAGGGAAAGGAAGGACAATGGCCAGGGCTGAGCAGGTGCTTAAGGAGCTGGTCTTAGTGTGGAGGGGGATGGAAGCATGAAGCCACAGGTCCCTGTGGGGGTGGGAGCCACTGGGGAGCCCTAGCTTTCTATTAGGCAACACTCCCAGGCAAGGCAGGGGAGAAGCTTCTTCACCCAGTGGCCAGCCAAGGAAACCTCAGGCTCACTGTCACTTCTCAAAACGCCAGGAGCTTGGGGACAGACCACTGACAGACAGACATGGAGCAATTTCTGGGTATTATGGGCAGTTGCTTTATTACATTAGCTCAGGCCACCTGCACAAACCCTCGGGAGGGAGGTAGTCAGTTCTCTCTTTCATGGATGGGGAAGCTGAGACTGGGAGGAAGCACTGTGATCTGGCCCTAGAGGCTTGGTACGGAGATGTTGGAAAGGGAGGCAGGCTGAGCTCCGCCGTCAAGCCCTGGCTCTCAGGCCAGGATTGCAGAAGAGCCTTGGGGAGGGCTGGGAAGGAAGGAGCTCTGTTTTCATTTGAGGTCACACATCCACCCACAGCGAGATCCCAGAGTCAGGCCCCTGGGGCAGCTGAGGCCCCTGAGACAGAGCTGTTCATCAAGAGCAGAGCAGGGCCGGTCAGGAGCTGGGGCTTGTAGGGCTGGCCACAGGCTCCAAGAGAGGTTGCTGTGGGGCTTCCTCTTTGCCCTGTTGCTTGCTGGAAGTGGGGCTGCTGGTCCCAGCTCCAGGGGCCTCTGCTTCACCCCGATACCACAGGCCAAAGCTGGGGGCAGAGCCAAGAAGTACCCTGAGGCCAGAAGCCAGAGAGATCAAGGATATGGGCTGAGGGAGGGTGGTGAGAAAAACAGGCACTGAGAGAACAAAGGGCAGCATGAAGGAGTGGGGAGGTGAGGGGGCCCAGGGACAGGAGGTAGGGGCATGCTTAGAGCTCAGGACAGTAGGGTGAGCAGTGGAGCGGGATAGGGAGTGCTGAGAAGAACCCAGGTGGGTCCCCTCCTTCACCCCCACACTCCTGCCCCTTGTCTTGCCCTTGCCCTTCCCCTAACATACAAACTCTGTATTCTGGACTCAGGGGGTGGAGGTTGGTCTCCCTTATCGCTGGGGAGCAGGAGCCATGAGCCATCCTCATCGTCACTGAGGCAGAGAAAGAGGAGACATCAGGGCCATTTATCAAGGCCCTGAGTGACAACGAGAGTCCAGCTCACATCAGCCTGCTGTGCAGCCCCCAGGAGCAGACAAGGGAGGACAGGGTGGCTGCAGGGCACCCAGGGCTGGAGAGAAGGAGACACTGGGGAGATGAAGGACACTGTGAGGTTTATAGCCTGACAGACAGCAGGCTCCTGACAAAGCTGTGGCTGCAGACTTGAGGACAAACAGATCCAGCCAAGGCAGGAAACCAAAAAATGCATGCAGTAAGCAGCACGAACAGGTTTCTTCAGCAGAATGTACAGCAAGCAGGGCAAGCAGAAGCAGTGCTGGATCCAGAGAAAGGTGGCAGGCTCAGCAGGGCAGACTAGACAGCAGGCTCAGGAGGTGACCAGGCCAGAGCAGCAGGCTCAGGGGGTGACCAGCTGGAGCAGCAGGCTCAGGGGGTAACCAGCTGGAGCAGCAGGCTCAGGGGGTGACCAGGCTGGAACAACAGGCTCAGGGGGTGACCAGGCTGGACAGCAGGCTCGGGGGTGACCAGGCCAAGCAGCAGGTTCAGGGGGTGACCAGCTGGAGCAGCAGGCTCAGGGGGTGACCAGGCCAGAGCAGCAGGCTCAGGGGGTGACTGGGCTGCGGTGACAGGTTCAAGCTGAATGACAGACTCAGAGGGTTACCAGTCTAGGTCAGCAGGCTCTGCAGAACAAGGGAGGGAGACAGGGCTGCCTCAGCGGGGACAAAGCCAAAAACCAAACTGACTGCCATCGAGTCAATTTTGACTCATAGCGACCCTATAGACAGAGTAGAACTGCCCAAAGGGTTTCTAAGGATGTGAATATTTATGGAAGCAGAGTGTCACATCCTTCTCCTGAGAAGGCTGAGGAACAGCTGGTGGGTTTGAATGGCCGACTTTCCAGTTTGCAGCTGAGAGCTTTAACCACTGCGCCACCAGGGTTCCTTCCAGTGGGGATAAAGGGCAGGGATTTACCTGCTTTCTGCTTCCTCTGGGGTCCCTAACATCTTTGCCTTGATCTTCTTCCGCTGCTTCCGGACAGCCACCTTCATGGCTTCCAGCAGAAGCCCAGGCACCCGGTGGTCTGAAAGCAGCTCCCTAGAGGGTAGGGAGAGGGGCAGGGAAAAGCAATGGGAATGGACATGCCAACAATACGTCTCACTCCAAGCACCCGTGCATTTTTTTCCCCCTTTTTGAAACACTCTGACTTGCTAACACCCCTCAGACCTTAGCTGAGGTGTCATCCCTCCTAAGAACACTTCCCTGGCTGCTGCTGCTGTGGGCTCTCTCTCCCGTGACCCTCTGCACGGCCCCCTCCCCAGTTTGGATGAAGCTTTATAACTCTTGTTTTCCCAGTGGATAGAGCAATGAGCCGAAGAATGAAGCGTGGTGACCAGAGGCCCAGGAACAGATGTGAGTGGGGCCCCTTGGCGTCCCAGCCCCTGCCCAGCTCCCTCACCGCTGGAAGAAGGCCAACTCCTCCTTCAGCAGGAATAGGTTGGCTTTGAGCTCATTCCGCTCCTGAAGGATCTGCTCAAGCTCCTCTCTACTGAAGCCACACTGGCCTACCTCCAGGGGGCGCTCTGGCTGCTGCAGGGCATCCGCCTGCAGAAGAACAGGTTTGGTTAGAGGGCCACCATGGCCAGCACAGCACGATCACCGGAACGCTAGGAAGTGACTGGCAGGGAGTCTTGGGGGGCGAAAGTGCTACAATAGATGACAGACCAGTGCTGAGAGTGAGGGTGGAGGCCAGTTAAAGGCGCAAACTTGTGTGCCACCTTCCAACTTCCGAGTGGACCTGCCCTGCAGCACCGCAAACCTTTCCCAAGTGCCCACTGAATGTCAGGCGCTGTGAATACGTACTCAGATGGGTCCCCGCCCTCATCAGGCACTCACTGGGTCCTCAGGAGTCCCCGGGGCTCCTGCGCCAACGGTTGCCCGCTTGGCCGCCTGCCTCTGCTCGCACCCGGGCCCCTGGACCTGGTCCTGCGGCTGCTCTTGCGCCAGCCCCGGGGACCCTTCGCCCTGCAGTTCCGTCTCACGGTCTCGCACCACGCGCAGCTGGGTCTGCACAGCGGCCAGCTTGTGCCGCAGCTCCGCATTCACCAGCAGGAGGCGGTGCAGCTGTTCCTGCAACTGGGGGCGGGCCAAGAGGTGGAGGCTGGTGGGCGGGGCGCCGAGGGGCTGAGAGAGCCCCGCCCCTCGCCCGTCTCGGGTTGCCGGGACCTCACCGCTTCTGTTTCCTGGCTGCGCTGTAGTAAGTCGCGATTGTGCGCCCGGAGTTCGTCCCGCTGTCTGTCGGTCACCTCCTTGAGCTGCCGCAGCAGAGCGCGCTCCTCTGGTGAAGGGGGCGTTCTTAGCGGCGGCCCGCGGGAGGGAGGCCCTAGATCGGCCCCCAGACCGCCCTTGTCCTGACGGAGGCCTGCACTCACCCTGTGGCCCACAGCGCAGCTCCCTGTGGAGGTGCTCATTCTCCTCTCGCAGTCGCCGCAGCTCCAGTTCAGCCTGCTGCGCCGAGACCTGCAGCTGGGCAGTCCAAGTTTCAGGGTTAGACTGCCGCCTGCCCGCGGGTGGCGAGAGGTGGGGCAGTGACTCACCGAGTCTGGTGCTGGCCCCACTGCGGCCTTTTCCAGGAGCTCCAGCGCCCGCACCACGAGCGGCACCAGCCCGGTTGCCGCCCCCGGCCCGAAGCGGCGCGCCAGCTCTTGCAGCTCAGTGCCCAGGGCCCCCGCTAAATGGTACACGAGCTCTGCTGCCGACCCCGAGGCCACTGGAGGCCACCAGGTGTGCTCCCCGGACGCCGCCTTCTGGGGCTCCATGTACCCCAAACACCAAGGGCTTTGTCCCCTTCCCCCCAACTGGGGCAGGAAAAACCAAACAGTTCCGGCCCAGGAAGCAGTTCAGGGCTGTAGTGGGAAGGGGAGGCGAAGCCGGGAAGGAGCAACTAAGCATAAGAGCGTGGACAAGGGAGGCCGTGCTCTAGGCCCCCTGGACCCTATTTCAACGCCAAGGTCACAGGAAAACAGGACAGCCAACTTCCACCCAGGCGTCCAAGAGCTGAGGCTCAGAGCTCCAAGTGGTCACTTCAGTCGAGCCCTCCCCACAGGGCCCAGGCCAGGCTCCACCCGAGTCTGGAGTCATGGGGCTGACTTGGCTACCAAGTACTCCAGGCAGGAGGTGAGAAGCACAGCTGTCACTGGCCTTTGGAGATGGCCAAACCGGGCACCCATACATACTGGCCACCTGTGTGCCTGTTTCTCCAACCAGGACTGACACAGAAAGCTTAAGCAGCTAGGTTAAGCATGACAGCCGCAGATTGCAAGCCACAAAGCTCCCAGGCTCGGAACACAGCAGCAACTGCTCAAAGAGATACTGAAAATGGGGTGATGGTTTGGAAGTATTTTGGAGGGAAACCAGCAAATGTGGCGAGGGTAGTAGGAGTGTGAAAGCCAACTCCACTTCAGTTCACTGCAACTAGAGGCTATCTAGCCCCACAGCCCTGACTAAAGGGCCTCTGGCCCCCAACGCTGAGCCCAGCACCTGGCTGTGAACAAGGGCCCCAGCCCAGCCTCCCACCACCCTTACACACAGAATTTAAGCTCAGGGAAAAAAAAAAAGACTTCTATTTATACAAAATTTATTGTTACACTTTGTTCAGGATTACAAGTCACCACAAGGTCAACAACACAGAAACAAGCACAAAATAGAGAAAAAGGAGGCCAAGCTGCTGAATGTCACCAGCTTGTCTGTGGGGACTAAGAGGCTCCAACTTTTGGGGAGTCTGAAGCAGGAGGTGAGGAAACAACTAGGCATAGAGGTCCTCCCGGTCTGCAGAGTAGACCTCACCCTCCTGCAGAAGGGCAAAGTTGAGAAAGTGGGAGGGTCTGTGCACCTCATGGTAAAACTCTTTGGGGTTTGCCAGCTGCAGCTCATACTTCATGTTGGGATCATGCCGTACACCTTGGGGTAGAAGGAAACATCAAATGTTAACAAAGGGTCTACCTGCCTCACCCAGCCTGGGCCATCTCCAAGCCAGAGCCAGGCCCCAAGTTTTAAGGATGATAACCTTTAACTCCATCCCCACTCCCTGTGCTCCACGGCAAACACCTACCCCCTACTCACCCATAAAGTTGTAGTTCCAAGAGGACTGGGCAGGGACCATAAAGAAGCCAAGGAAGCGATCCGACAACAGCATCTGGACCCTCTCATAGTGCGAGGGCAGGTAACCCTTGGGGTTGTTGCCCTTGTCTGTGTTCTGGCGGCCCCATTCATAGCCACTAGGGGTCAGCTTGTAGGCTGTGAGGGTGCAGGAACCTGGCGTGAAGCTGGGGGAAGGATGAGGACAGAGTCAGAGCTCAGGCCACCATTCTGGGCCGGGCCCACAATACCTGCACCACCACACTTCCTCCCAAGCCCACCTGCAAGTGATGATAATGGTCTTCTCGCCATCCCAAGATGGGTTGTCAGCCATGATCTTGGCATGGGTAGTGACATCCTGGGGTGACAGCTGGGGGGACTCATTGGGCTGAGTGTGGATCCAACCTAAGGGCTCCATCTCCTATAGCCCAAGAACAGTAAAAAGCAGTTTAGAATTCCATCTGCAGACAAGAATTTCCACCCATGAGTAACATGCCTGCCTTCCCCCCCCCACCACCCTGATAACAGAAAGCCCCAGTTCTTTCACCCCAAGCTCTGTCACCACCTCTTACCTTGAGGTATTCATGCTGGGGCAGCTGGCCGGGCAGGTGCACAGTCTGGTGAGTGCCCCACTGGGGAACCATCACAATGCAGCGGATCTCCTTCACCTGAGGGTTATCTGGTGGGCTCACCCCATACAGGTACCCTGCAATCTGGAGACAAGGGGGCCAGGGCCACACTAAGTACCTGCCCAGAGTCTCGGTGCTGGCCGTCAGCTCTGTGCTTCATTCCCTCCCTCAAGAACAAGGACAGAGTTTCTCAGAATGTGGTCAGAACCTCCTGTAGCACAGTCACCTGGGTGCTTGTTAAAAATGTTAAACACAGACCTCACCTCAGAATTACATCAGAACCCCAAGTGGGGTCCACAGCTCCCCAAATGCTTACTGAAGTATAGTACACATAAGGAAACAAGCACACAAACACACAGCTCGAGGTATTTTCACAACCTGAACACATCTGTGTAACCAGCACTAGGTGGTATTTTTACTCTTAGGCTACCACCAACAAAGTAAGTACTTGTTTCCTATAACCTCACCCACACAAGATATCAACAGTCTTCAAATTCAACCGACCTAGTGGCCACAAAATGGTGTTTTATAAAAATATGAACTTCCCTGATTACTAGTAAAGTTGAACATCTCTTCATATTCTATTTGCTATCTGTAGTTCCTTTTCTGAACTACCTTTCCGTATTCTTTGCCCACCCTTCTACAGTTCTCTCTTACTGTCTTCTGGGAATTCTCTATTCTAGATGCTAAGCCATTACCTCTTAGTTATGCAAGTATTTTCTTTCCATTTCTAGTTTGTCTTTTGTATGTAGTACTCTTTGTCACATTCAAATTATAAATTATAATTATGGTTATGTGTTTTGTATCCTGTTTGAGAAGGCCATCCCAACACCAAGATCATATGTATTTTCTTCTAATATCCTACAGTTTAGTAGTTTACATTGAGCTCTCTATTCCACCTAGATTTTATTATTGCAAGAGGCGTGAGGCAGAGATCTAGCCTCCTTTTTCCAATTGTTTTAATATCATATGGCATCCTTAATCCCCTAGACTTGATACACATTTATTACATAGATATGGATCTGCTTCACACTATATACTATTCTTCAATAACTTCTAAGCCACTACTGTAATCTCTTAAATTACCACAGCTTTATAAAATGTTTTGTTATCTTGCAGGGGCCAAAACTCTCCTCACTGTTTTGGCTAACCTTGTATATTTACTCTTTCCTGTATTCTGAAACCAGCATTACCAAGTTTCAGGAAATCTCAGGTGAGTTTCAAGCACATAAAGTGCTGGTACAGTGTGGCAAGTTGCATACACTCACTCACTTGGGCCCGAAGGTCAGATATGCAGATGAACTTCTTAAGCACGTTCTTGGGAAGGATGTAGGTGTAACCAGTCTCCTTGATGTCATCAGACGAAACATAGATGTGATTGGTCCTTAGGTGCAGGTTGGCAGCAGAGATGGCCCTGAACACAGGCAGAGGATATCAGCACTCCTCAGCTCAAGCATCCTAAATAGCACAAGGATCCCCTTCCTTCCCTAACCCTCTTTCATTACCTGACCCTCCATTCGGTCTTAGATGAGAAAGTCTGGGTCTCATAATTGCTGGTGGTGGAGGTGATGATCTCGTCACCATGCTTGTTGACAGTGCGCGTCTGTGTTGCAGTCAGCTGTGACTGTTCCTTGGTCTGCTTCTCGATCTCAGCTATCTGCTGCCGCTGCTGTGATGGTGCCGAGATCTCCATCCCCAGGATGATGTCTCGAATTTCTGATTGTGTCAGCGATGCCACATTCACACTGTGGAGACAATGTGGGTCACACAAGGATCTCCTCCCATTGGGGTCCCTTGGTCACTTCTGCCTCAATGGCAAGGATTTACCTTGGTGGGGCAGTGAAGCTCATACTCTTGCCCCAGAGAATCCTTGAGAGACACTTGTAAAGGAAATGCAGAGTGAAGCTGTACTGACACTAAGATTCCTCACACTCCCAGCGGGAGGGCACGGTGCACGTGCACCTTTAGGCTCAGCTCAAGCCTGCTCAGCAAGCCCACCTCTCGTTTTTCCTGGACACAGAAGTGCCCTGGCACAGGACAATTCTCAAAAACACTGGTTCTCAATCAGAACTGACACTGTCACCCTAGGGGATATTTGGAAACCTACAGACATTTTTGGTTGCCACAATGACAAGGAGGGTGTGGAGGGAGGGAAGGGTGTGTGTGCACTACTATTAGCAGTGGTACCTGGGGGTCTGGAATGTTGAAACTTCCTGGAATATATGGACAGTAAAAAGATGCCCTGTTCAAAACAGCAACAATGCCTCTACTGAGAAACCACGTCCAAGAATCAGACTGAAGGTCTGAAACATGGACATCTCCTGTACTGTCTGAAGACACTGTCTACCCCTTTCCTACAGGCATCTCTAAGCATTTCTTGGGAAACTTCTGAGGCTAAATGTTTTTTAAAAACCCCACAACCACATACTAAGCCAGCCACTTTACCCCTCTGGATCTCCCACCTGTCTCCCCAGCACCACCGCTCACTTGTTTTTCTTGCCATAGTCAGCCAAGATCAGATCCTTGAGCTGCACCTCCACCTTGATCCATTCCTCATCAGTCAGAGTGGGCCAGATGTGATGTGGTTCTGTAATAGTGGTCTTGTCTGGCTTCAGGATCACCTTTGCCCGGTCATTGTTCACATGTAGGGCACGCAGAATCAGGATGAGACGGGAGAAAGCCTGGGAAGAGATATAGGAAAGTGGGGAGAAGTCAGCCATTTGAGGCTCTCCCCTTGCCCCTTTCTTTATCCTAACCTTCCTGGGAGCCCAAGAATTGATTTCAAAGTATAAGGCTCAACCACCCCCCGTGAGTGAGTCAACCTCCTATGCAGAGCACATTCTCTCTCCTCATCTACAGGCAGAAGATGTGAAAATGGCCTCATTAAGGGGCTTGTAAGAAAAGCTACGGCACAGGCTTTTCTCCTGAATCCACACCCAGTCCTCCTAGAGTGATCCTCTCCCTGAGGTGGCTTTATACCGTGTAAGATGAGATAGTCTTGAGCCAGTCATCATAGAGGTTGAAAAGAACCATTTGAGGCTCAGTAGCTTTAAGAATGAGGTCCCCAAACTTCTCCACCTTCAGACAAGCCTGGAAGGGGAGCTGGAGCTCCGACCCTTTGATCACAATATTGGGGAAGTCCAGCAAGTGCACCTAAGACAAGATCAAGTCCAAGATTAAAAACAGAGCCTGGAGGTTTCGACCCTCCTTTCTCCAACCTCTTTCACCCGTTCACCTCCAGTGGATCCAGCATGCCCTTTCTGGTCACAATGATCTGCTTGGGCTGCTCCTCCACAGGCAGAGATCGGATCAGGGCAGCCACTTCCTCAGCCGTCTTCCACTTAGCCAACTAAAAAGGAACAGAGAAGAGTATGGAAACTGTGTTTCCACCCTTCCAGATCAGCCAAAACAAAAGATTCTACTCTTGAAATAAACTATGTGTTACTGAGTGTTATGCATGCAGGATGTACAGAAGTGTCAAATGGCCTGGCCCAAAAGGGGTTTTCAATCTAGCTGGCCAGACAAAACTCATACAAGAATATATCACAAGCTGGTATATCACTATTTGTTAAACTATATATTAGAAATTCAGAGACAAAAAAAATTAAGGTCACTAGGGTCACGAAAAGCTGTACAAAAAAATAGATATTAAGGGATGAGTAAGACTGTGATTAACAGAGGAAGGAGGGGAATTCATTCTAGAAAGACAAAAATATGAGCAAAGCCACAGAGGTAGAAATGAACATCATGTTTTTGGGATACTAGAACCCTGGACTGACTGCAAGAGGAAGTCTGCTATAAAGGAAAATAAAATGTGGCTGGACAAGTACAGCACGGTCAGGTATCAAGTATTTTAAGAAGCCGAAGAAGAGTTATGGCAATTCAGCAAGAAGGAAGGTGCTACCAAAGGTTTTGACCTAGAGAAGAAATTTGGTTAAAGTGATGGTTTAAGAAAATTTGTTCCCTTTAGAAAGATTTTTGGTAGCCTTGCTGAAGATAGGTTAGAGATGGGAGATTCAGGAAGCACAGAGACCAGGTGATAGGTAATGAAGAACCTCACACACTCTTGGGCCTCCTATAGGAGAATACTTAGTTTAGGAAAAAGTTCAAATGAGAGAAAGTTCAAAGAGAGAAACAGTAGATACATACATTCTCTTCTCTCTCTCACACAAACACACTCCCCAAAGAACAAGAGGCAGCAAGGTTCTTAGCCTCTCTGTCCTTTAACTTGCTCACCTGTCCCAAACGCTTCTGTCCAGCCCACACAGATGTGTGGATTATCTTGAGGAACAGCTGCCCTGTGCGTGGGTTGAAGATGAAGATGGCTCCATTGATGGGTTTGGTTGTCAAGTTCCCTTCAAAAGTCTAAAGAATTATCGTGTTAGTTAGCACAGCCTAGACACAACCATCCCACCCTTGTCCCAATATACACATACATTTGCCCTATAACCCTCCCATAGGCATATATGGGTCCTAACCCCTTCACTGCTTTCCACACTCACCTTGTGGATAGTCACTCTGTAGACATTAGTGTCATCCACAAACCAGATAATCTGGTTGGAGAAGAGCTCACCATAGTTCTGAGAAGACAGATAGGGCTCAGTGGGCTCAGATGAATAGAGCTGCAGCCCCTTGCGGATCCGTTCACGTAACACATACAGGGCAGGGTTTGCCTTCATGATCTTGGCCATGGCCTGCTGTATGAGTGGCTTGCTGCCTGGGAACCAATTTCCATAGGCACTGGAAGTGGGGGAGGGGGCAAGAAAAGTTAAGAACCAGACTGACAGCCCCAGAAACAAAGCAAATATAACTCTAAAAAGAAAGACTGATTTGCAAGAACAAGCTGTTGGCCAGGCTGATGACAGTCTATTCGTGTATACATAGGCAAGGAAAGTCAATGAGCCAGGGGAGGAAAGTGTCAAGCTTTCCAGGTGAGGAAAAGGTCAACTGATAAATGGGTAAACAAAATGTAGTCTTATCCATACAACGGAATATTTTTCACTCATAAAAAGTATTGAAGTACTGATATATGCTACAACCTGAATGAAACCTGAAAACATACTAAGTGAAAGAAGTTAGACAAAAAGGTCACATATTGCATGGTTCCACTTATGTAAAATGTCCAGAACATACAATCTACACCAACAGTTGAGCAAGCTAAAAGAACATGTCTACATTAAAGTATGGGAGTGATGGAAAAGACATGCTTCTGAGCCCCAACTCACCTGTGCAGGTTATAGGCCAGGTCAATTGCAATGAGCACACCCGTAGGTGAAGGGTAGATACTCATGTTGTCTGTGGTGTAGTCCAGGAACTTAGCCCGGGCGTAGCGCTCGATGTCATGGGAATCATAGTCCCCCCAGCGCAACTGGATGTCAATCCAATACTTCTGAGTGGTGGTGCTGTCCATCACATCCCTGAGGGTAGAGAGGGCTCAGGGGTCCAGGCTTCCAGGAAGCCACAGGTGCAACCAATGTTCCCAGAACCACAATAAGGACCTGCCAATCACTATTCCTAATTATCTCAAAACAATAATCCTTCTGCCTGTTTCAAGCAGCAAGGCCTCCAGAGAATTAACAGACCTGGCTGAGGGTGTTGATAGGATTTTGATAAGTAGTACTGGCTGCAAGTAGAGAAGAACAAGGGGCAATTCCCAAAGCAGTACTGCTAGAAGAATGATAAAACTGGGTCATAAGGCACTCACTTGGAGTCTGCCAGCAGTGAGGGCCGGGAGACGTTCCATTTATAGGAGGCAAAGAGCAGAATATCTGCACAGGAAGAGTTCATCTTATAGGACTTCCGGGGGTGGATTGTCTCCTTTTGTACAGTCTCAATTTCCAATGCATCCAGCTCCTGATCAAACACCTAGAGGCAAAAGTGGAAAGATTAAGACTATTGTTAGGGAAGCCCACATAGAATAAGTGCTTGTAGAATTCAAGATAATGTGGCACCTGGTACCACAACAGTAGTCTTGTCCCCAAAGCTTTCAAGGTGGATTTCCCATATCAAAAAGAGAAAGCTGACTTGACTCCTCATGGCATCCTCTCCCCTTAATTCTAGCCCACCTGACACAAGTCCATAACGATGCTCTCGTGGATCTTCTGCCACAAGTGAGCTCGGAAGATCTGGATGAGCGAGATCTTCAGCGTGGGGATCTTTCCGTGCATGAAAATACCCGTCAGGTCCAGCTGCACCTGAAAGCCTACATATACCTGACAGGAAAAGGAGAATGTGACACTGGAGATCAAGACACGTAACTAAGAAAAGTAGAAACACTTCTGCTTTCAGCTTCCCAACTCTTATGTCTACCAATTACACTCACATTGGCTCGGTTGATGGTTGGGGACCACCAAAGGGTAAATCTCCGATTGGGAATCTGGTTCAATCCTGATCGCTGAGCATTAGTTAGCTTCTTCCACTTCATAGACTCCTCAAAGCCACTGGCCTTCTCCCTGGGAAGCAAAAGAGACCAGGTGAGGTCAACCCTTGCCATCTCTCAGAGCAGTGCTGACCCCCTAGGGGTGGCTGTCTACGAAGGACCCAAGGAGACCTCACAGACACACAAGGAACGTGCTCAGACGGTCGTGATAAGACTTGTAAGAGGAGAATAGACGAATCCTCACCAGAAAAGCCCCTCCCAGGTAGGGAAGTACGTGCCCTTGAAGAGTGTGTGTTCCAGAATGCCTTCCACACCGCCCAGGGCCTGGATCATGTCTGTACGGTAGTTGTTTAGGTTCCACAGCTTTCCATCATGCCGCTGGTGTGTCCACCAGAAAGGGTTCTGCTTTAAAACCTAGATGGTAAGGCAGTCATAGTCAAGTACCTACTGTCCTGGGTATCCCATCATGGCCGTGGATACTCCTGATTCAGGAAACATCTCTCTCACTATCCCATCCACATACCTGGTACTGCTTAAAGTCAGTTCGGACACGCCAGCCCTTATCGTAAGCCAGTGTGTGTCGGTCTTTCTGGAAAAGGGTGTTGATTCGAGGAATGCCCCGATCCCATGAATCTTCCAGATCTTCTAAAGTCAGCCGTCTGCCAAGGAAAAAAAGTTTAAAGTGAAACACTTTCTCATATGAAGAGCTCAGCATTCCTTCAAGGATAATTAGGGTCAGGAGTAGAACCTGCCTCCTTGTCTCCATGAAAAATATGTCATGCTCTGCCTAGCCTTCACACAGAGCTCAAAAACTCATCACTCTTCCCCCACCAGGACTGCTATGCCCTCCTGGATGCTCACCTGTTCTGAGCAATGGCCTCTTGTCTCTTGAGGGCGTACTCAGCCCAGACCCGCTGAGAGTCAATGAACTCACTCTCCCATGGTTGTATGTAGCGGTACAGGTTGGGAATCAGCTGGTCTTCTTCATGACTCATTCCTGAACGGAAGTGTGTGATACCTACGTCCGTCTGCTTAGACCACCTATTTGGAGGCATAACCAAGATTAGAAAGAAGGGGAAAAAAAGAGTCTGAAAGTAAACACCTCTTCCCTCAGGGTCTAAGTAACAGATGCAGCAGGATTTTCAGCCACGTCCTACCTGAGGTCAGACTGGGGGATGAGGACATGGCCCATTGAGAGCATGCCAAGGCCACCCAACTCCTTAGGGGTGTAGAACACAACAGGGGGGAAGCGACTTGGCATCTTGGAGTTGAGGCCAATCTTGATACGTGTCTGGATCTTGTTCTCACACTTTACCAGCAAGTCCAGTAGTTCCTGGGTGTTCACCACAGCCTCCCGAAAGTAAGTCATGAGGCCAATGAGAGCTGTGTTCCACTTATTCACGATCTGAAAACAGAGGGCAAGAAGTAAATTACAGATAACCCACATGAGAGCAAGGAGGCTGAGGACTACTGATACAGTCAGTTACATTCTCCCTAGCTGTCAAAAAAGAACTGATCTTTCAGCCAAATGATAGACTGGCTTATAAAATAAACAATATCACCTGTGAGTAACATGCTCCCTTAAACAATCAATATATCAGATCAAATGGTCAACATCTGCCCAAAAGCAAAGATGAGAAGGTGTCATGGATTGAATTGTGTCCTCCAAAAATCTCTCTCAACTTGGCTAGGTCATGATTCCCAGTATTATATGACTGTCTACCATTCTGCCATCTGATGTGATTTCCCTATGTGTTGTAAATCCTATCGCTATGATGTAATAAGATGGGTTAGCAGTAGTTTATACTGATGAGATCTACAAGATTAGACAGTGTCTTAAGCCAATCTCTTTTGAGATATAAAAAAGTGAGCAGAGAGACATGGGGACCTCTTATCACCAAGAAAGCTGTGTTGGGAGCAGAGTGCGTCCTTTGGACCTGAGGCTCCTGTGCTGAGCAGCTGAGCAGAACAAGGGAAGACTGATGACAAGGACCTTCCTCCAGAGCCGACAGAAAAAGCCTTCCCCTGGAGATGACACTCTGAATTTGGACTTGTAGCTTACTAGACTGTGAGAGAATACATTTCTCTTTGTTAAAGCCATCCACTTGTGGTTATTTCTGTTATAGCAGCACTAGATGACTAAGACAGAAGGCAAGGAGGGAAAGGGAAGCTAAATCAATGGAAACAGAATAAAGAGAAGGAAATAATGAGAATGCTGATACACTGTGAAAATTGTAACCAATGGCATGGAACAATCTGTATAAAAATTGTTAAATGGGAATCTAATTTGCTGTGTAGTGGGAACCTAATTTGCTGTGTGAACTTTCACCTAAAACACAATAAAATATTTAAAAAAAAAAAGAGAATTGACTTCCACATGTTTAGTCATTCCCACTGACGTCGAATCTAATTCTGACTCATAGCTACCCTATAGACAGAGTAGAACTTGCCCCATAGGGTTTCCAAAGCTGTAAATCTTTATGGAAGCAGACTGCTACATCTTTCTCATGCAGAGCAGCTGGAGGATTTGAACAGCCAACCTTTCAGTTAGCCAAGTGCTTAACCACTGCACCACCAGGGTTCCCTTTTCACTCATTAAAACCCAACCAAACCTGTTGCCATCGAGTCGACTCCAACTCACAGCGACCCTACAGGACAGAGCAGACCTGCCCCATAGGGTTTTCAAGGTGGTTTCAAACTGCCGACCTTTTGGCTCTTAACCACTGCGCAAATCAAAACAACATTAGATACCACTTCACACCCACTAGGATGGCTACAATCAGAAGACAGATAATGACAAGTGTTAACAAGGATGTGGAAAAAACAGAACCCTCATACACTGCTGGGGGGAATGTAAAATGTTTCAGCAGCTTTCAAAAATGAAAATGTATGTCCACACAATAACTTATACACAAATGTTCATAGCAGATTCATAAAAACTGAAAAATGGAAACAACTCAAGTGTTTATTAACTGATGAATGAGTAAACAAAATGTGGTATGCCCATACAATGGAATATTATTCAGCCATAAAAAGGACTGAAGTACTGATAAATGCTACAACTTGGATGAAACCTGACAACATTATACTGAGTGAAAGAGTTATACAGAAAAGTCACATATTGTATGATTCTATTTATATGAAATGTCCATAATAAGCAAATCCATATAGACAGAAAATAGTTAAGTAGTCGCCAAGGCTGGGGGACTGGCGGAAGGATGCAGAATGACTGCTAATGGGTATGGGTTTCTTTTTGAGATGCTGGAATGTTGTGGAATTAGACAGTGCTGACAGTTACACAACTTCGGGAGTACACTAAAAACCACTGAACTGCATACTTTAAAAGGGTAAAATATATGGTATGTGAATCTATTTCAGTAAACAAATGAATGGAGAAAGTATAAACACTATTAAAGCAAGACCACATATAAGTAACCTCAGGCCGCGGTAGGGGAGAGAAGGAGAGATGAGAAAAATTATTAAACGCTTATGGGAGTGGGCTACAGAAATTGCCCTCCCACTATAAACAACTAGAAAACTGAACAAAATATATGAAACAATGGTTTTCAGACAACAAGCAGCACAGATTATGATCTTTGAGAGAAGTTTAAAGAAATGAAGTGAGCCCTGTAATTGCCCCAGCTCTCTGCCTGATGGCAGTTTCCACACTGCAGCAGCTGGAGGGGGATAAGACAGAGTGCAACACTCTCCTTGAATCCGAGAGACTAGAGTTTGGGGAGCCACAAAAACCAAAAACCAAACCACTGCCATTGAGTGAATTCAACTCACAGCAACCCTGTAAGACAGGGTAGAACTGCCCCATAGTGTTTCCAAGGCTGTAATCTTTACGGAGGAGCCCTGGTGGCGAAGTGGTTAAGAGCTCAGGCTGCTTACCAAAGGGTCGGCAGTTTGAATCCACCAGCTGGTCTTTGGAAACGCTATGGGACAGTTCCACCCTGTCCTATAGGGTCACTACGAGTCAGAATCAACTCGACAGCACACAATAACAACATTTATGGAAGCAGACTGCTACATCTTTCTCCCACGGACTGGCTGGTAGGTTTGAACTGCCGACCTTTTGGTTAGCAGGTGAGTACTTTACCACTGTGCCACCAGGGAGCCAAGACAGCTAGAATTTGTGGGGTAAAAGTACTAGAGAGAAGGAAGGTGATAGAAAAAGATCTTCAGAGATCTCTGAAGAGGTCCTCTCAAGTTGTTGGCTGAGTTTCAATCTGTAGGGGGTAAAACACCCTGAGGCCAGGGAAAGAATCACCGGAAATCAGTAGGCTGAAAAATTTCCACAGCTCATACAAGGCTGGGAATAGTTCCCACTAGCCAGAGTAGAGAGACCTTGTAATACACAGGAACTGGGTAGTCCCCAGAAAGGTATCCCTTAGTAGTGAAAATTAATCCCAAAGGCTGCTCTGGATCCATGTAACCAAGCTTAAAAGCAATCCTCAAAATAATCAAACTAATCCACAAGCAACTGCACATCAGAATAAAACACAATACTCTTTAGAGAACTATAACAAAATCCGGCAATCAACAATATAAAACTCACAATGTCCAGCATCTAATAAAATATTACCAGACATACAAAGAAGCAGGGATAAATGATTCATAATGAGAAGAAAAATCAATCGATAGAAAGAGACTAACACAGATGATAGAATTAGCAGACAAGGGCCTCAAAACAGCTATTATAAATCTTATAATATGCTTGAGTATGTAAAGATGAGCACAATAAAAAAGAGATTAAATGGACCAAAACAGACCTTTTAAAAATTAAAAACCGAAAATCTCAAAATATCTTAAATTAAAACAAATACTGGATGGGATTAATAACATAAACTGAAGAAAGTATCAGTGAATTTGAAAACATATCAGTAGAAATGAAGGCAAAGGAAAGACTTTCTCAGATAAATGAAAGCTGAGTGTATTCATTGCCAGCAGACCTACACTAAAAGAAAGGTTATATTCCCTGAAGTCTTCTTTAAAATGAAGTCCTCTTTAAATCAAACAATAGTTTAGTTTAACTAGTAAAGAACGTTAGCCTTGAGCATTATGCTGTTTTAAGATGTATCTATATGGGATTAGATAGACAACAGCAACTCAAAAGATTAGATAGAAAACTTAAGAGGTGGTGAGCTTATGCTATTGGGGGATGAAAAATTTGGAAAAGGAGGATGAGAATGGCTACACAACTTGAAGAACGTAATGTCACTGAATTGTACACAGGAAATAGTAAAAGACATTCTCATTTTGTAATTTCTACAAAAGATAAAGGTTGTTTAAAGCAAAAGTAGTAATATATTGTTAAGTTTACTATACATGTACAATTAAAATGTACAACAAAATTACTACAAAGGATGGGAGAGTGAAAACAGAAATATAATAATGTAAGGTCCTTGCATAATATGTGTATAATTATTAGTAGACAACTAGTAAATTAGAGATGTTTATATAAACTCTCAGGAGCCCTGGTGGTGCTAACCGAAAGGTAGGTGGTTTGAAACTACCAGCCACTCGACAGGGAGGGTCCGGGGGGTGGGGGGAGGAGTAGGGACAACCCGATAATCTGCTCTGGTGAAGACTGTTGCCTAGGAAACCCTATGGGGCAGTTCTACTCTGTCCTACAGGGTCACTATGAGTCAGAATTGACTCAAAGGCACACAATAACATAACCCTCAAGCAACCTACTGGAAAAAAAAAAAAGTACAGCTAATAAGCAAAGAGTGGAGATAAATTGGAATAATAAAACCACTCTAGCCAGCAGAAGGCAGGAAAAAAAAAAAAGTAGACAAACGGAAAATAAAGAGTAAGATGGTAGATTTAAACCCAATCATATTGACTGATTAAATTAAACTGGAGTGTTTAGATCACTTACAAGGCAAAGACTGTCAAAATAGACTTAAAAAAACACAAAAATCCAACTATATACTGTCAACAAGAAATGCTTTTTAATTATAAAGACACAGATAAGTTAAAAGTAAAAGGATGGAAAAAGATAATCCAAGAAACAAACAAAGCTGGAGTGACACTACTGATATCAGACAAAGTAGACTTCAGAACAGGATTACAGGAATAAAGAGGGACGTTTCATAACGGTAAGAAGTCAATTCATCGAAAAGACATTCTAAATCATATGCAGAGCTTCAAAATATAGGAAACAAAAATGACAGGCCTGCAAGGGGAAATAAATCAATCTATAATTATAGTTGGAGATTTCCAACATTCCTCTCTAAGTAACTGATAGAAAAAGTAGACAAAAACTCATTAAGCATATAAAGAATACGTTTTCTGGGCAATTACTGAACTATCAAGTTAGCCAGAGTTATCACAGAAAATTGCCTTGAGCAACAGTATTTAGACAGGCAGGGAGAAGGGACTGTGAAATGAGGCAACATCAGAACCAAATCATGAAGCTAGATTGAGCATCATCTATCTAGCTTGTGATCAAGATAAGACATCCAAGCCAGGAGACCTATAGAAATGAAGGCCAGAGGCCAGAAAGGGCTACATCTGAGGATAAGGGCAAATAGTATTATTTACTAATAAGCCTGGGGATTGCCCTACTGACTGTACTTGGCGCTTGGAATTGTCAGCTCTATGGTTTGTATGGTAAAACCCTCCCGTTTTGTCGCACAGTTCCCAGTATTTTATCCCTGGAGGTGACAAGAGTGTGAATTCCCAAGGAGCCCAACATTCCTTTAAGAATTCTAGAAGTTGCCCTGACAGGGAACACAAGGGAGAGTCCCTGATGGAGCAGGAGAAAGGAGGGGTGCAGAACTCAAATTCTATTAAGAAGACCAGACTTAATGGTCTGAGACTGGAAGAACCCCAGAAAGCATGGTCCCTGGATTCTCTATCAGCCCAGAACTAAAACAATTTCCGAGGCCAACTCTTCAGACAGGGATTGGACAGGACTGTGGGGCATAAAGTGATACCCGTGAGCAGTGTGCCTCTTAGCTCAAGTAGATACAAGAGACTAAATGGGCAGCTTCTGCCTGGAGATGAGATGGGAAGGCAGAGAGGGTTAGGAGCTGGTTGAATGGACACGGAGAATCGGGTGGAAAGGAGGAGTGTGCTGTCACAGTATGGGGAGAGCAATTAGAGTCACATAATAATGTATGTATAGATTTTTGTACGGAAGAAATAAAAAGAATTGCGGAAGTTCCTGGGGATGAGGGAAGGCAGGAAGGAAAATAACATTATGAGCGCCTCCATGTACTAGGCACTGTGGCAAGAACTTTACATATGTTATACTTTCGAGTCTTCACAAAAGAAACAAACTCAGTTTACATAACTTGCCCATCACACAGCTTGTAAGTGGCAGATCTAATAGAGAGCTATGTGTACATATGAACAACTTCGAAGAAAATATGGAAAATTAAAAACATAGTGTTAGGAGGATGGGATCGTGGCTATTTTCTTGATTTTGTTAGTATTTCTTTTTACTGTAAACAAAAAACTGGTCAAAAAATTAATGGGAACTTTTTACTGTAACCTTTTGGGCTGTGGTATCTTATACAATAAATTTTTTTCCATTTGAAAAGTAAATGTAAAATAAAAGTAAAAACAAACAAAAAAGAACAAAGAAACACATTTACTACCATGCAAAGATGTTCTCTTGAGGTCTCTGTCTCAGCGTTAGAGTTCTAGCAGTCTAGACATACCTAAAGGACCCCTGGTGGCACAACAGCTAAGGACTCAGCTGCTAACTGAAAGACTGGCAATTCAAACCCACCCAGTGGCTCCGTGGGAGAAAGACATGGCAATCTGTTCCCATAAAGATTCCAAACCAAACCCACTGCTGCTGAGTTGATTCTGACTCATACTGACTCTAAAGGATGGAGTAGAACTGCCCCATAGGGTTTCCAAGGCTGTAAATCTTTTATGGAAGCAGACCACCGACCTTTTGGTTAGCAGCCAAGAGCCTTAATCACTGCGCCACCAAGGCTCCTCTGTAAAGATTACAGCCTAGAAAACTCTATGGGGCAGTTCTGCTCTCACATGGGTTTTATGAATTGAAATGGTACCCAACATCAGACATACTTAAAGGCATTCCCTGGTGAGAGGGACAGAAGGCCTCAACTATTTGCAGGCAGGCAGGTAACCTTAGGGTCCTTCACAAGCTAAAACTACGTGAACTGTACCTTGTGAACCAGATTATCTAACTTGGTGCATGCCTATTTCCCTTCTGTTATTCCTGGCCCTTATCCAAGTCTTGTTTAAATGTTCCAGCCTTACTTCACAGCTGTTACTAGGGATGAAGGGAAGGGTGTCAGGTCCAAGCCTGGGCTAGTTTATTAAAAGAGGAACACGCATACACCTAAGGCAAGAGTATGGTGGCAGTAGTGAGTAAAGCGCCCAAGAGGAAAGGGAATTTTAGAGGACAAGAATAAGGGTCGTAAGATCCAGCCACCCCCAGCCCTACTGGAGATTTTCTTTTATTATCGTTATTGTAGGACCAAGATATTTTACTACAAAAGCAACTGACTAACTTGAAGTCGCCTCAGGCAACAAATTCCAGTATCGACTATCTGCTCATAATCTCTAGTCCCTCTAACCAATGAAAACCAACTTTTATAAAGCAATTTATTGAGTAATACGGCTCAACTTAATACATGCATTATTTCTCACAAAAGCCCTCTGAGCTAGAGTCCCATTTTACAGATGAGGAAACTTGAGGCCCAGAGTGGGTAACTTGCTTACGGTCCCAACTAGTAATGTGATAGAGCTGTGAGCTGAACTTAACTTAACTCCAGAATCTGTGCATCTAACCACTATAGTAAACTGTCTCCCAAGGCTCTCATTTAGACATTCCCCTATTACTCAGACTCTTAAATCTCACACATCTACTCTTTCCTTGATCCCTACATTTCCTCTCCAGGCACTGACCTCTTTCTTTTCTCCCCTCTCCCATCATCGAGGACCCCAATGGCACTCTTGATTCCTTTATGCCCAACCCCTTACCACTTCACTTACACCCTCTGACAACACCCAATCTCAAACCACTGTAATCTATTTGCTTTCTCTATCCTGTCACTGAGTAGCAGAGTGCTTCTGGGAGGAACTTATGCTCACTTAGTTGTCTTCACTTTCCTGAAGCCCACCTGGACCATGGCATACCTGCCAATCCCCTCAGTTCCTTCAAGAATCCTATCATGCCCTCCTCACTGTCCTCAAGTCCACTATGCCCCTTAATCCAGCCAAGGCAAAGCTGATAAACTATTGTAACTTCCCACTAAACTTATCTACATGTACATCTATCCTGACTGCTTTTTTATTAGATTCAGAGAATGTTTTCCTCTGCTTGTCCTTTAACTTCATCTTTACTGAACTCCTCCAGACCACTGCTCTATCAACTACTACACTTCTCTCTCGTACTTTCAACTGCTACTGGCTCCTTAATTTAAGCATGCTCAAGTCACTGCCATTCTAAAACTACCTGCCTTGACTTGTATTTCCCTCTAGGTGGCATCTAATGCCCTTCCTCCTCTTACTCAAATTGGCAAATAGACAGTGTGCACTTCCTCACTTGCCATAAGCCTCACCCACTGCCATCTGGCTTCCATCCCCACTATTTCTGAAACAGCTCTTGCTAAGGTCACCAATGACGTCCTAACTGCCAAACCCAACGGATACTTTTCAGTCCTTATCTAACTGAACTGCTTAGGCAGCGGACACCACAGGGGACACCGTAAAGCACTTGCCTCAATCGTTGACGCTCGCTCTTGACAGCCTTGGCTCCCATGACCCCGCACTCTCCTGGTTCTGGCCATCCTACTTCTTGGTGTTCCCCATGGCTCCAAACTGTCCCTCTGCTCCTCTCACTCTTTACACTTTCCCTGAGTGATCTCGCTCACTCTTGACCTTTCAACCATCACGTTTATGCTGACAGAGTCCTAAATCTGTTATCTTCAGTCCAGGCCTCTCTTCCATGCTTCAAACTGCTAAGTACCTTCATCTGGACATCCTACAGAAACTTAAGTTACCCATTAATGTGCTTATTTCCTCATACTATTTCTTATCAAATCTTAGAGATCAATTTAAGAAACGCCACTAAGAAAAATTATTAAAAAAGCACTGCCATTTAAAGTGTGACCCACCATTGATTTTAAGACACATCCCAATTTCAGTTATATTAAAAGGTAATACATACACATACACAAACACACACACACACACACCCCTTGGAATTGAAGAAATATAAATAAATGCCTACTGGACATCTCCATTCAGATATTCTCAGGAACCTCAAACTTTATAGGTCCTAAATAAATCTTCTTTCCTCCTAAACCTGCTCTTCTTCCTGCGTCTTCCAGTTGGTGGCACCTAGTCACCTATGCCCAAAACTGAATATATTCTTGAATCCTTTTCCCCCAATATCCACCAAAACGAAGTTCGGTTCATTTTTATCCGCTAACTAATCAAATCTGTCCCCTTATTTCACTGTTCTCATTGTTTTTATCTGGACTTATGCAGTAGTCCACAAACCTGGTCTCGCATCCTACCCCTCTAAATCCATCTTCTTCACAGCTATAAGAGTGAGCCACCTAACACAGAAATCGGAAAACATCACTCCCGAGTATAAGATCCTTAACAGGATTCTTAACAAGGCATGCAATCTCCCCCATGATCTGGCTCTTGCCTATTTAGCCAGCCTCATCTCCTGCCTTCCTAATTTCAAAATTTTACCTAAACTTCTATACAGCCCCACATTCACCATACATCTCCATACCTCTGGCTTAAGGAATGCCCTTCCTCATCACGCCACCTCTTCCAGAAAGCCTTTCCTCTTCCTGTCCTAGACGAGGTTAGAGTCTAGTACTCTCGATTCCCCAGTAATCCAACAGCTTCATAAACACCACAGTCTATTATCGTTATCTGTCTCTCCAACTAGACAGTGAGCTCAATGAGGGCAAGGACTGTATCTTACATCTAGCATGGGCATAATGCTATGACATAGTGACTATCAGCAAATGCTAATGGAATAATTGATCCTTAGGGGAATAAACCAACCTAAAAAGACAAACTTTTTCCTAGCACTGCAAGAAAACGTATCATGAGAGATTTTATCTAAGAAATACTAACATAATAAAATGTATCCTTAACAGAAACCTTACTAAAAACTATAAAGCATTCTACATAAGGTTAAAGGGAAATGAAAGTCAGAATAAAAGGAAAATGTTACAACTAAGAGTTACGCTAAGGAATACCAGGGTGAGGACTTTCTAAACCGTGCAAAAACTCCTGACAGCTAACAAATCCTCAGACTATTCTAAATTATAGACATCCTCCGCTGGCCCTTGGGAAGCAACTGAATGGGAACTGACATAACTACTGATACTTGCTTTTTAACAGGTACTCTACACCACTGGTTAAGATGACTTGGGCAACAAGTCCCTGGGAAGATGCAAAAATGATGCTTTTTTTGGTTCAAAACTAAAGACTCCAACGTATAGTCAGCAAGACTGCACAGAGGTAGGCTGCAGAATTCCCACAAGAAATGTTCCGAAAATAACTAAATTGATTTGACACTCTAAGCTGTCACATCACAAAGCATGGAGATTGATGCTCTAAGCAAAGTTGGGAAGGAGGAGAGCAAACCAAGGGCAGAGTTGAGAGGAATATGAGAGAAGCAGGAGGACGGCTGTGAAGAGGGCCTTCCATACCTTGGTGAAGGTGGTGGAGCCCGAGGCCATCAGAATTTGACGCACTCGGTTGTGGAAGCGCTGCATTGACTCATCATCCACACGCAGGAAACACTGAGCTGTCCGCTCCTTAGTAACCTAAACCACAAGGTCAAGGTTAATTTGTCTCTGGAACTACCACGGAGCAAGGACCATCTCTGACCACCACTAAGCCCTGCCCAGCCAACAAGATTCAGCTGACTGATAATGAAAAAGTGTGCCTCAACCCCACTAACCCCACGGGTACAGGGGAGGTAATGCCCATCCTAGCCGCCTTCCCAGGCAGTACCTCATTCTGCAGGTTCCAGACCCCATCCTTGTGGGTGAACTCCTCATAGCTGGTGCGGCATTTTGGCAGGATGCGGCACTCAAAGCCACACATGTTGAAGAGCAGGTTGGGGTTGTCCTTACTGTACACGGACACGAAGCTGTTCTCCCACTGAACTGTAGTCACTGACCGTGGTAGACGGTTCTTGATGTCCCAGAACACTGCCCGACCTCTGCCCACAAGGAACATGTGGTCACATCAGTGTCCCAGAAACTTCCCTTCAAAGGCCAGGCTGATCATATCCCCGCAGAGCTACTCCTCCCACCCAGGACACAACTCATAAATCCCCTCTAATTGCTCTTTGGGCCCACGGCCCCAATTTTGACTCACAAATTGACATCATGCTTCATGAGGCGCATGCGGGCGTCTCGGGGCCAGCACTTCTTGTTGTTATACCCAACGATGTTTTCATTGTTCGGGTCAGGATGCTCTGTCAGGTAACGCTGGATCAGGTCCCGAGCCTCATCTGCTGTGAATCTACACCAAGCAAGATGCATTGCTGAGACCCAAAGACATTGGCACGCGATGCTCAAAGGATTTCATTCCATTCCATTCTAGAGCCCCAACCCCAGCAGCAAGCCAACTAAGCCACTTTCAGAGGCTGGGCATACGCCTCAATGCTCTGCAGGGATAAGAATGCAGGCAGGTCCTCACCTGAAGAAAATATGGATGCGATCAATGTATCTGCAGAAGAGACGGATGGGGTGGGCGGCCTCAGTCGCTATGTCCTGGAAACTGAGAAAGTCATTTGGCATCTGAGGGGGCCCAGCCATCTCACTGGCCCGGTGCAATCCCAGTACAAGCAAATCCATCACCAGGCCATAGTACTGCACGATGAATGAGGCAAACTGCAGGCCTCTGATGATCCCATACGAATTCGTATGGTTCATGTCCTAGAAGAAAAAGGATTACAACTCTTAACAACCCACGGCCATGTCCCAAGCTTCTTTAGAGTCCATCTTCAGCAGATCCTAACCCAATGGGCCAGGCACCTCCCCCAAGACTCCTTGCTACCCTGCCCCAAGAGACACCTTGTAGTTAATGACGACATTGTTCTTGGCTGTCATGTAGTCAGCTATGTTGTGGTCCACGATGAGTCGCAGCAGCCTATTAAGCAGGGTCAAGTCAATCTTTTCGTACATCTTCTCAAAGCGTGATTCCAACATGACATTGCATTCTCCTTCACTTGTCTCCCACACGTCCTGCAGATTATTGATGCCTGAAAAATAGGAAAGAAAAGTCTCCAGCAGGTTAGTAACTGCCTTTCAGGACCTAGGGCCTACAGTAGTTATCGTCATATTCATTAACCCAGTCCTACTACCACTCCACTCGTTCATCTGGATTGCTAGGTGTCAGCTTTGCTCAGTTTAATGTCAATGGAATTTCCTTGTTACCATGCAGCAAAGGAGTAAACTAATCACGCTGCCTGGACGAGAATTTTCATGTGGACACCAACTTGCCCCCCTTCCTCAGGGGAAATCTTGGAAGAGTTTTACCTTGACACCACTTGTAAACAAGTAGAGGAGGTGGTTCTGTGTCGGCAGGCTTGATCCAGGGTGGGAAAAGGCGGCGCTTGTCAGCTTCATACCACAGGTACTGGTCCAAGTAGGCATCAGTTATCTTCTCCAGGGGCTCCACATCATACACTGGCACTAGGTGGCTGTAGAGGTCCATGAACTCAATGCCCACCTGTGCGACAGGGAAGCTGGCTCACACCAATCCACCAATCACTTGAGGCAACTTGCCACTCCGGGTGCTATGAATAAATACCACAGCCTAAAAGAAAATTTGGGGTGGGCATCTCACTCACTTCCTTAAAGGCCCTCTGTGTGAGTAGGTGACGTTTGATGCGCGACAATGCCTCATGGGGGTTGTCATAGGCTTGTTCGATTAGACCTAACTCCTCTCTCTGAGACTGGTTCAACCGAGACTTCACGCTGACAAAACAACAGGAGAGGTGAATGGGAAAACCAACAGAAAGCCAAACTCACAAAGGATGGAGGAAAATCCTTCTTTCTTTGTACTCTGACAATGACACCATTCCCTCCCATCACCTTCCCAGAAGGAAGCCATCTACCCTACTCCTCACCTGTAAGCCTCCTTGAGCCGCTCCAAAGCCAAGATGAGCAACTTAGTGTCATGCTTGTAAGAGAGTGGGGGGAATGGGATAGGAGAGAACCTACGGCTTTCCAACCAATGCACAGTAGTGGTATACACTGCTACTGCTTCCTCTGCTGTGATGTAAGGACCATCCTACACAGGAGGACACGATAATTAGCTTTCCATTGTAGCCCAATTCCCCCATGGTCTCAACTCTGCAGTCCACTCTCCCACCCACCCCCACAAATCCAGCCCAGCCTACTCTGCCCCACCTTCAAGTAGTTGTGCTGTCGCTCCTGTTCCGCCTTCAGGTAGAGCCGGGTGAGGCGACCCAAGTTCTTCTTACAAACAGTCTTATCCACAGTGGCCCCACGGCGAATGCGCTCTCGGTTGTAGTGGGCAGTGTTAGTCCACCAATCAGCCTTGGCCTTCACATATCGAAGGATCATATTCTCTATGGGTGTTGGCAGCCCAGGGACCTGAAAGCACGAACAAAAGAGTGAGAAGAGATGGGAGCTAGACCACCCCCTAAGGAGTCCAGACGTTGTAATCCTAAGCCCAGTCAGATGGCTGCCCATGCCTCCTGGGAGCAGGGAAGACATCCACCTTCCAGGGAATATTGGCCTTCCAGCAGCGCCAGGCTTCACTGAGGTGCTGCAGGATCGTCCGGGCCTTGTTCTGTTTGATCCCCTCAGGCATCATGTCCAGAATGTCATGCATCACAGCTGCTCGAAGTTCCAGGTCAAAATGGGACTCCACTCGCTGCTTTGTCACTGTCTTTGCCACCCCCTTTGAGTGTCGGCCTAGAAGTTAAGGAATGACCAGTGATTTCTTGCTTTTAATAAGGGTCTCTACCTTCACACCCCGGTTTCATCACAAACCATGGTTTCAATAAAATCAGTAAGTTTTAAGAAAGCAACTAATGTGACCAGCACATGCCAAAAGACAGGCTACCTCAGATAGTCATAACTCGGCTGCAGAGAAATTTCCACTCCTGGAGATCCAGGATAGCCTCAAGGCCCAGAAAAAAGCCCAAGAACAGGGCACTAGGTCAGCTTCATTTGAGAATGGGACTTAGAGGGAATCCAGCAGACGGGTTCTCAGAGACTCAGGGCAGAGATAGAGGAGAAACACACAGGGTCTACCTTGAAGCAACAGAGAAGTTGGACACAGAGAAAATCACTTACCTTCAAACTGCCGAGCCAGGAGGTTGCCCAGCCATCGCTCTAACAAAGGGGTGATGCCACGCATGAAAAAGAGCCAGACCCGCCAGCCGGCAGCCCAGAAGCCACAGCCGGGGCCCTTCCCTACAGGACCCTACAATCCCAAGCAAAAATCAAGAACCAAGTTAGCAATTTATTTAGACAAGGAAAGAAAACTGGGCAGAGATGGGGCAGTGGAGAACAATAAAGGAAAAACTCTGGGGTCTCAACATCTGAAACAAGTGGCAAATGAGAAACTTAAGGGCAGAAACCAAGAACTAAGATTCCCTATTCGGATCTAAGTGTTTTTGGGAAACGTGTTGAGATTCAAAAGAAGAGGGAAGTAATGACATACTCAGAGCCTCTAAAGGTCCCTGGAAGAGCCTTTCCTTTACTAAGTATAAAATGAAAACAGCCCTGAGAAATTAAGTCCGTGAGGACAGGGCCTCACCGTGTTGAAACGGTAATAGATGAGATGCTTCAGGTCCTTGCACATGCGAATCTGTCGCATCAGCTTGTATTTGTATCGGTACATGCCTGTCAGCTGTCCCACATGGGCAAATATATACTGCAATCCATCAGCCAGCTGCAACACAATTGCCCTCATCAGGCCTTGCTTGAGCTTCAGCCAGTCCCAGCATCAGCCCAGGCTCCACCCAGCCTCCCCACCTGGGTAGGGGTAGGGAGTACCTAGCCTTACCTGGAAGGCATCCACATTCCCCAATCGATACTGCACATGACTGTCCACCACCAGCTTAGTCAGACGCAGAACTTCTCGACACAGATGGAAAGCATTCCCAAAACGAGATTTCTTTCTTTCCTGGAGGAGATGCCAAGAGCACAAAGAAAAATAATCAGCAATGGTCCCAAATGGATGTATATCTTGCTGAGGGGCCAGAAGCAAAACTAGTCCCCCATCCCTTGAATATAGAAGACCCCTAAAGTAAGGTCCTAGTGTGGGCACCTTGGTGGTGAGCGTCTTGACAGGCTTGAGGTTGAAGTTGTAGTCCAGGTGCAGGTAGTTGAGGTTTTTACGGTGAATGAGAAGGTTGAGCATGTTGTAGCCCTGGCGGCAAACCTGCAGTCCCACCTCTACCCAGTCTAGCTTCGTGGACTGGAAGAATTTGGTGGCTTTAAAGGAGCGGAACAGGTATCTGTGGTTGGTATAAGAAGGAGAGTGGGAGTTAGCCTACTGATAACTTTGGAATAGGAGTCTGAGCAGGGGCTCTCAGGCACCTTACCTCTTCTTTTGAGCCTTAGGGGGACGGTGCTTGAGGGCATTCAGCACATAGTATTTAAGCAGCTTCTGGTAGGAGACCCTCACCTTCACTGGCTGCCCAGCAGGACAATGCTCCCGATACCTGGAAAAAAAGCCCACTGGAGCCTGGACCATCTCTCCCTTCAGCCACTCTGGTGAAGGCTGCATACCCACCTCTCTGGAGTCTTTTCTCCTATCCATCTGCTTTCACCCCCCGAGGTAGAAGCATTTATCAGTTTTTTTTTTTTAAATCGTGTTAACATTTACCAGTTCTTGACAAGGGGTATGTCCAGGGCCCGGCGGGTGCGGCCAGAGCGTAGGTTGAAGGGTCGTGGGGCCCAGAGCAGGGCAATGCCATTGGCTGTATTGTCTGTGTAGAGAGGTGTGTCCTTCAGGAAGGGCTCCACAAACTCTGGGAGCTCAAACTCCTCATCGTCATCCGGCAACGGTTCCTGGCTCTGAAAGAAGAAGCTCCAAGGGCTAAGCTCCGACTGAACCGGGCACAGACTTGGGATGACAGAGGAACTCTCTGGGGCCAAGCACAGTGGCTACATGTGCCATGGAAACTGGGCTGCCTGACAAGAGAAGCCCTAAAGGGCCAGGGCAAAGGGGGCCAAGGGAGCGGAGAACAAGCCAGGGCCAATCAGGAAAGCAAGCATCATTCCTCACACCACAGCTGGCTCACCATCAAAAAGCCCCCAAAGGAGCCTCAATACCTTAGGAGGTAAACACTGCAACCACCTCCTACCCAAGCTCCAAAAACTGAGCCTGGGTAAAGAGATCTGCTCACAGTAAAAACACAATAGAACATGCATGAACCTTGAAAACATTGTGGTAAGTGAACGAAGCCAGTCACAAAAGACCACATATTGTATGATTCCATTTAAATGAAATGCCCAGAATAGGCAAATCCATACAGACAGAAAGTAGGTTAGTAGTTCCCTAAGGCCGGGGGGGCTTGGGGGGAAACGGAGAGTGACGGCTAATGGGTTCGGGGTTTCTTTTTGGGATGATAAAACGTTCTAAAACTGATTGTAGTGATAGCTGCACAACTCTCGCAAACACATTAAAAAACACTGGGGAAAAAATCATTGAACTGTACACTTTAAATAATTGAATTGTAGAGTATATAAATTATAGCTCAATAAGGTTGTTTTATTAAAAGAACACCACAATGGAAACAGGTCAGAACAGACTATATAAAGATCCTAAGATAAATAATAATAAAACCCAAATGGATAATCACAGAAACCAAGGTTATACCAATAACCAGGTCTGAGCCAACTGCTGAACTCTCCAGTTAGTTTATAGCTCAAAGAGAACACTTAACAGGATGGGCAATGTGTCTCCCCAACCAAAAAAAAAAAAAAGGTCACGAAGGGAGAGGGTTGACATGTCATGGAGGTGTTAACCAATGTCATAAAACAATATGTGTACTACTGTTTAATGAGAAACTATTTGTTCTGGAAACCTTCACCTGAAGTACAATTAAAAAAAAAAACAAAAACAAAACATGCCCCCCTCAAACTGAACTTTTATCTAGTAACACCTCAGCCATGTTCAAGGAAATTTTTCTTGGAAGACCAAGGTCAAGTGTCCCCGTTATATCCCTCTTCCCTTCCTCTCACCTTCACTGAGTGTCGATGGGAAATTGGGTTGATCAAAGGGTCAAAGTAGAAAGCTGGCAGATCTGGATCCTCAGTTTTGATGAACACAACATTAGGAGTGTGGTACCTAAAATGAAAGGAAGCGTCAGCCAAATTCTCCTGCTCTGGCCCAATCAAACTGCCAGCCTTCTCCTCTCCCCCAGTTGTGTTCCAGCTCTCTCACCAGGTGAGGTGGACATGGTGTGGAAGGTTGTTGTACAAGTAAGGAAAAGCAATCTTGTATTCCGTGCGGATAGGCTGTCGGATGATGATCTTGTTAATGTCATTGAACTCATTCCAGTCTTCATCCCTAGGGTACAAAATCAAGGATGAGCAGACTAGTTTGGAAGTAGATTTTACTTGACCTAAGGGGCTAAAATCCTTACTCTCTCCAACTTACTGTAGGTTGATGTCTCGAACAAGAGGTTCAAATTTGGGGCCTCCAGGAATGGCCATGTTGAGTGCCTTGGAGGTAAAGAAGGCCTTTAGATCAAACAGATAGAAGTAGTTGTCATCTACCAAGTCTGTCAGAAGCTGATTGGCCAGGCGGTAGAGAGTGGACATCATAGGCAGTGTGAACTGCCAACGCTGGTAAGTGGAACCATTCACATACCTAGGGTAGAAAAAAGGGGACCGAGTCAGGTAAGTATAGCAGCTAACGGAGCCATACCACCTACTGCTCACCCAGGACTCCTAGGCTTCTAGAACTCTCATAGTGTAACTCTAACCATCACTCACTTCCTGCTGTCCCTCAATGGTTGGTGGTCATAGAACCAGTCCAAGACGGGGGCATCCTCCTCAGGGTCCAGCTCTAGTTGAATGGCCTCAAGTGGCTCAACATCTAGGATATTGTCAGCATAGTCCAAGGGTGGCTCCTCATCATCAAAAGGGGGGAAACGCATCCTCTTGAAATGTCTCCTGTCTCTCTTTTCTCGACGCATCATAATCCACATTGACCTGGAAGTCAAGAATGTCACACAACTTCTACTCACTGCCCCTCTAGCCACCACCACCACCACCACCACCCACCATATTCCAGCCCTTCTCACCCCCACTGGGAGATATAGACAGGCTCGATAACCCAGGGAATCTCATTGACGAAGGAAATGGCTCCAGTGATGTGGTACAGCACAGGCACATCCCGAATCTGCTCCCAAGGCATGGGCATGTTCTCCAGAAGCTTGAGGACTGCATGGGGCATGTACTTTAGGGCACTGTGGCATTAGGAAGAGAGAAGGTAACTAGCATGACAAGCTGTTCCGCTACTCATGAAGAGAAGCCACATGATATCACAGTACCACATTCCACACAAAATCCACCTGAAGAGTCCAAACTCTGAAACTCAGCACACCTAGGCCCTCCATGATCAGAAACCTGGCTAACCCTCTCCAACCTCACATTATACCACCTTCCCCCTTAAACTTTACCATCCTGCAGTATTGCATATCAGTCCTTTTACTTATCTCTAACGAACTAATTTTTTAAAATTTTTTTGCTTTAAGTGAAATTTTACAATTCAAGTTAGTCTCTCATACAAAAATTTATACATACGTTGTTTTGTGACCCTAGTTGCTCTCCCTATACTGTGACAGTACACTCTTTTTTTCCACCCCTGACTTCCCATGTTCATTCAACCAGCTCCTGACCCTCTCTGCCTTCTCATCTCACCTCCAGGCAGGAGATGCTCACTTAAGTCTCATGTATCTACTTGAGCTAAGAAGTACATTCTTCACAAGTATCATTTTATATCCCAAAGTCCAGTCTAATCCTTGTCTCAAGAGCTGGCCTCGGGAATGGTTTTAGTTTTGGGCTAACAGAGAGTCTGGAGGCCATGTCTTCTGTGGTCCCTCCAGTCTCAATCAAACCATTAAATCTGGTCTTTTTACTAGAATTTGAATTCTGCACCCCACTTTTTCTCCTGCCCCGTCAGCGACTCTCTGTTGTGTTCCCTGTCAGGGTGGTCATTGTGGTAGCCGGGCACCATCTAGTTCTTCTGGTCTCAGGCTGATGCAGTCTCTGGTTTATGTGCCCCTTTCTGTCTCTTGGGCTCATACTTTCCTTGTGACTTTGGTGTTCTTCATTCTCGTTTACTGCAGGTGGGTTGCGACCAACTGATGTATCTTAGATGGCTACTCACTAGCTTTTAAGACCCCAGATGCCACTCACCAAAGAAGAATGCAGAACATTTTCTTTCTTCTTTTTCTTAGTTGTTGTAATTAAATGAAGTTTACATTTCAAATTAGTCTCCGATACAAAAAAATTTTTTTTTTTTTTTAATATACATTGTTACGAGACCCTAGCTGGTCACCCCATTCTGCAAGGACACACTCCTCCTTTCCGCCCGATTCCCCATAAGCATTCAACCAGCTCCTAACTGGGTATCAGTCCCTTTAAATCAACATCCTTTGTGTTGCCTAGTTCAGACATTTTATGACTTCTGTACCTTCCCACAAGTAATAAAAATATTCACCATACTTTATTGTAACCATTTGTTTCATGTCTGTCATGCCACTAGACCGTAAGTTCCATGAAGGCAGAGATCATTACTGCCTTCTTCACTGCTATATCCCTAGTATCTAGCATAATTTAAAAAATATACATATTTTTGCCTTAGACCAGTTTATTAACTGGTTACCATTTTTATGTCCAAATGGGACAGGAATTTGCTAAGACAGTTGTACCCAAGAATAAGACCCCGAACCAAAAAACCCAAACCCACTGCCATCGAGACAATTCCAACTCATAGTGACCCTATGTGACAGAACAGAACTGCCCCCATAGGGTTTCCAAGGAGCAGCTGGTGGATTCAAACTGCCCATCTTTTGGTTAGCAGACTAGTTCTTAATCACTGCGCCATTAAATATCCCAAATCTCAGAATTCTGGTCACTGAGGTTATAAGGCAGCTAAAAGTACAAAGTGTCCCACTCTGGACTTCAATCCATTCAATGATAAGGACATATGAAGAACAGTCAAAGCAATAAAAAGAAAAATTAAAGCCCCAACCCCAGATAAAGAAGAAAAATCACAGCAATAAAGAGCATAACTGGAAAATCTGGAAATTGTCACAGAATCCTAGTGGTTTCCTCCTTTCTCTGTATCTGCCAAGATGACTGTCATTGTAGACTCCTGTCCCCAAATGATAGAGCAGCTATCTAGCGCTGCAATCTACAAGGCAGGGAGAAAGGAAAGGGGCTAAACTCCAAATGAAATAATTCCAGATGTTCCTTACCCCAAGTAGACCCTTTTGTCATGGCGAAACTTCCTGTTGGTCATGTCTCCATGGTCTCGAATAATCTTTCTAACATGTTCTGGAGGCATGTCTTCCTTCTGAGCATCCACAAACCCAAACTTCCGCTTTTCTGCATAGCGCTTGGCCTGCAATTGCTGCCATTTTCGGGCTACAAAGGCATCTCAGTTTAAAAGACTGCACTCCCTTAGCCTAATGATCCCCACCTCCTGCCCTAGGGTAAGCTTCTGTCAAGGCCTGTGAGAGGGGCAGGGCACCCAGGTGTAGAGAAGTTGACTTCCCCATCTAGAAAGAACACTCTCCCCCAATTCTCGTCACCTCATTGTGCTTTTTTCCCCCCTTCTTCGACGTATGTTACAGTTTTTAAAGTTTTTTATTGTCTATCTCCCTCACTGCAATTTAATCCGTAGAGGCAACAGCTTTGTCCTCATCGCTATTATCTTCCCATTACTTTGATCAGCTCCTGCAAATAACAGATGCTTAAAAAGACTTCACTAGTTGAAAAAAATCAGTGGGGCTAATAAGGGAGTTGGCACCTACCAGTAATGACCTGATAAACGATGGGGGGAAACTTTATAGGCTGTCCCAGGAAAAGGGTTTCCACACCCGCTGCGCGCACGCGCGCACACCCGACCCTAAGTCTCCGGGCCCGCGCGCGTCGTTCAGGTACACGTTCCTCACCTTTCTCCTGCAGCTTCTCCTCCGACATGTAGTCCGGCAGCGGGGCTAGAGGGCCGGGCACCGGGTTACCCGGCCCTCGGTAAGGAAATACTCCAGCCATGCCTGGAGAATCTGGGGAGCAATGGGGGTGAAAAATCAACGAGCAATAATAAATAATAGGGCCTGGGCCCACAAGAAGCCCAACATGAACGCGTCCCGGAGACTGTCCCCCACTCCTTGCAGTCCCGCCTCGCTCAGAGTGCACCCAGCCCGGCCTAACACCTCCTGCCACTCAGCCCGGCCCTTAGAGCCCACCACACACCTCCACAGCCCCTCACTCAGACGGCCGCTTTCCCCGCAGCGCAATGGCGGCAAGCCTACGTCCGCTCCGCGTTCCCAAAGCCGGAAGATGCGCAACCGGGTTTAGCAGTTACTCCAATAGGCGACGAGATGCTCAGATGGATTAGAGAACACACCAATTAGAACTGCCTGCAGGGCTAAGGGGGCGGGTCCATATGAGGAAAGAACTTGAACGCGAGGGGGTGTGGTGAGGTAGGCACAAGCCCCGCCTCCCGCATTTTCAGAGGTGGCCTCTGGGGGTACCTGGTAGACTTCTTCGTCTAGTCGGCGCATCGGGTCCAACTGTGAGGGAGGAGAGATCAAAGCTTCCAGAGTTTTAATCAATTTGTCAGAATTGCACACTGTTCTGAGTCTGTCCTCATACATGTAGATTTGAGATGCAGGACTGGCTTCGGGTCCATCAGTCCTTTGTTCATTCATTGGACCGTCTTTTGAGTGCCCACGAAGTACCAGGCATTGGATGTAACAGGGAAAGAGCCAACCTCAAGCTCTCATAGAGCTCACGGGCTAGCGGAAGCCGGACTAGAACGCAGGCTGTTAACACTGCTGTGTGATGGGAGCTCCGGAGCAGGGCGTTTCCCCTGACTGCGGAGTATGGGGGGCGTTAGTCACTTGAACCTAGAAAAAGAAGAGACGGTGGGAAACTCCATTGTTGGGTGTCTTTTCCTCCTCCCTCTCTATTCCTCTTTTCTCTTTCTGGCAATGATTTTCATTATACTATAGAGTGTAATGGACACCCCATGGAGTTGAGTATAGTTGAGTTGCTCAGCTTCTGTCTGTGTCTTAGTGAGTTGCTCTTCATCTCCTGCCATCCTTGTTTCACATTCCATCTCTCCTACTCCGTCCTTTGTGGCTCTGTTTCTGGTAAAAACTCTGAATCTGACTCAGTCAATAGACAAGTTTGTTGGAACTCTCACCGAGCTTGATGTGGAGAATTCAATCTAATGAATGTAAGACTCAAACGTGAAATAATTAGAGAAAAATGCAAGCGAGAGTGCAGGCAAGTGCTGGTCGGTGTGGAGGTTCGTACAGTCAAAGAAGGGAGGAAAATTATTAAAGAAGATTGGATGGAGATCATGGATGTGAATGCAGTGGTGTCACTAGGGTCAATGCACCAAGTGCGAAACTCACGGTATCACCACGGCCCCACGGACCTCCTCCTCCTGTCCCAGACCATACGGAATCCTTAGTAATGTTTTTTGTAGTAGTGTTACTTGTAAATTGTAATTCCCATATATCACTCCTTCTTTTCCTTTAACTACTACTTTGTTCTCAAAAAAGCTATTTGTATAGGTTCGCAAATACGAATTACCGTAATATCATAGCTAAAACACCAGAGAATTTGACAAAACCAGTGACTATAAAAACTCTGGCAGCAACAAAAAACAGCAATGCTAGTAGCACATGCAGTCCATGTGATTCAAATCGTCATTGTAATTGGGTAATAATGACAGCTCTGACCAGAGGGCATTAGAAGGTTCAAAAAGTAAATCAGCACAGAGATTTAGCTTTGTAGCTGGGCTTATGAAAAATGTTTTTGTTGTTGTAACTAACTACAGGGATTTTTTTTTTTTTATTGTACTTCAGGTGAAGGCTTACAGAACAAATAGTTTCTCATGAAACAGAAGTACACATGTTGTTTTATGACAGTGGTTAACAACCCCACAACATATCAACCCTCTAACTTCTCAACCTTTTTTTTTTGGTGAAAATACACATAGCCAAAGATACACCATTTCAAAAATTTCTACATGCACAGTTCAGTGACATTGACTGCGCTCTTCCAATTGTGCTGTTATTCTCACTTAAGATGAAGGCTTACAGAACAAAATAGTTTCTCATTTAACAGTTACTACAAATGTTGCCCTATGACAATGCTTAACAATCTCACAACACATCAACAATATCGTTACTCAACCTTGGGTTCCCTATCACCAGCTTCCTTGTCCCCTTCTGCTTTCTGGCCCTTGTCACTGGACTCCTGTACCTCGTTAGTCCCATTTGGTTTTACAGGGCTGTCCACTCCCAGGCTGAACAGTGAACCTCAGAGGTAACTTCACCACTGAGCTAAAAGGGTGTCTGGGGGCCATACTCTTGGGGTTTCTCCAGTCTCCTTTAGGCCAGTAAATCTGGCCATTTTTTTTGTGGGTTAGAATTATGCTCTACATCCTTCTCCAGCTCTGTCCAGAACCCTCTGTTGTGATCCTGGTCAGAGCAGTCAGTGGTGGTAGCCGGGCACCATCTAGCTGTACTGGACTCAGTCGGGTGGAGGCCTTGGTAGCTATGGACAATTAGTCCTTCAGACTAATCTTTTCCTTGTATCCTGTTCTCTTCATTCTCTACAGGGATATTTTTATAAAAAATAATAAATTTCTTCTGAAACCCTCACAAAAATTTTGGTGTCACCTCTTCTGACAGTTGTGCTAGGTGTTGTCAGCATCCACCCATACTGACCACTGTGTGAAAGATTTGATGGGGGGAATGAAGGGGATGAAAAAGGGAGTCTTAGGTAATTTCTACCCTTACTGCTAGACTAAAAGTTTAGAAAGAGGAACTAACATGGCGTGCTCTGAGAACAGCACACAGACCAACCTGGCTGTGGTAGAGTCCAGCATCATCATTATGATCTTCATCATGATCATTGTAGTGAAGTGCTTAACACCTGTATAAGGTTCACTATGTACCAGGCGTTGTTCTACGCACTGGTGAAATCTAATATGGTTTGTAATTTCATTAGTAGTACTGTACCAATATCAATTTCCTGTTGTTGCTGTTTTCTGGTTTTGACTGTCTGTACTATGGTTATATAAGAAGTTGTCAACCTAGGTGAAGTGTATGCAGGAATTTTCTGTATTATTTTTTAACAACATTATGGAGATGTAATTTATGTACCATAAAGCTCACCCAATTTAAGTGTACAATTCCATGATTTTTAGTATATTTACAGTTGTGCAATTATCACCACTAATTCCAGAACATTCTCACCATCCCCAAAAGAAGCTTTGTTCCCATTAGCACTGACTTCCATTCCTCTCCCCTCATACCCTTCAGCCCTAAGCAACCACTAATCTACTTTCTGTTTCCATAGATTTGCCTATTCAGGACATTTCATATAAATGGTATCATTTGTGGTTTTTTGTGACTGGCTTCTTTCACTTAGCATAATGTTTTTCAGGCCTTACTGTAGCATATCAGTACTTCATTCATTTGTATTGCCAAATAGTATTATATTGTATGGATATAGCACATTCTATTTATCCACTCAGTTTATGAGCATTTAGGTTGTTTTCACTTTCCGGCTACTGTCAATAATGCTGCAATGAATATTTATACAAGTTTTTGTGTAGACATGTGTTTTCATTTCTCTTGGGTACATACCCAGGAGTGGAATTGCTGGGTCATAGGGTAACTCTATGTTTAACCTTTTGAGAAACTCCCAGACTGTTTCCCAAAGCAGTTGCACCATTTACATACCCACCAGCAGTTTATGAGGGTTGTGATATCCCTGCATCTTCATCAACATTTGTTATTATCTGTCTTTTTTATTGTAGCCATTCTGGTTGATACGTGGTAGTATCTAATTGTGGTTTTGGTTTGCATTTCCCTGATTTCTAATGATGTCGAGAGTCTTCTCATGTGTTTATTGGCCGTTTGTATATCTTCGTCCAGGAAATGTCTATTCAGTTCCTTTGCCCATTTTATAATTGGGTTGTTTGTTTGTTTTTTATTGAGTTGTAGTTCTTTGCATATTCTAGATATACAACTTGAAAAAATGTTCTCCCAGTCTATGAATTGTCTTTTCACTTTCTTGATGGTGCCCTTTGAAGCACAAAAGTTTTTAGTTTGAATAAAGCCCAACTTGTCGATCTTCTGTTTTATCACTTGTATTTTTGGTGTTGACTTAGGCTGGGTTCTCTAGAGAAGCAAAACCAGTAAAGTGTATAAATATATATATATAGAGAGAGATTTATATCAAGGAAATGACTCACGCGGTTGTAGAGGCTATAACGTCCCAAGTCTGTGGTTCAGGATAGAGGCTTCTCCTGATTCATGTAGCCACAGGGGCTGGCAAACCCAAGATCGACAGGTTGGGGAGCAGGGCTGTAAAGATTGATGAATCCCAAGATCAGCAGACGAGACTGCAGGTAAGCTGCTAGCTCAAGTCCCAAGAACTTCATGAGTCAGATGAACAGGAGCCAGTTGTAGGATCCAGAACAAGCAAAAGCCCCCAAGCCCTGCCAGAACATCTGCCCACACACGATGCAGGCCACAAGGCCAAGGAAACTCCCCATCAGCTGATTGGCTACTCACAACAGATCCTGTCATGGGGATGATCACATATCAAATCCCAACAGGGAAGTGACCACAACATCACATGTCTCCCGAAACACTGAGAATCATGGCCCAACCAAGCTGACGCACAATCTTAACCATCACAGTCCACCCCTTGTCAACTTGGCACCTGTACACATCTCCTTAAACCATACATAATCTCTGAATAAAGACAACTATAAAGTCATACTTGCCCCTAAAATGATACAACAAACACGCGTACAACTGAAAATGCACTAGCCCTGTTTACATCTTATATTTTATAAGTGAAGAAAACAAAAATATTTGATACACACATACAAAGCAGAAATACTCATACCAATTACAGTCTTCATTTTTGCAACTGATCACGTGTCTGTAATTGGTATTTAGAACTACCTTCTTCCGCCACCCATTCCATATTCCCTTTGCCCTCAGCAAGCACCTCAGCTGGTCCTGGTTCTTTGTCTGGTGGGGTGGCCTAAACCTTCATTCCTGAAGGGCCTGAGCCATTAACAGTCATGTTGGAATTGGATTGCTGTAGTTTTCCATTGACTTTAATCACAGGGCATAATAGTACTAAGAAACATTCTAAGGGATTTCCTGCATTCCAGAATACTCTTCCTCACCTCCATTATGTAATACCAATCTGATTTCCTCTTGGTAATCAGGATCAATCACACCAGCCAGTATGGTAACTCCCTTCTTTGCCTGTTAAGGAGCCCAAAGTGGCCAGGTGGTATTCTTAGCTTGCAGTTCAATGGAATCAGTGATGTGTCTCCAGGTGGGAGCATTCCTTCCTTTGGAACAAAGACCTCTACCCTGCAGAGCATAAGGTCATGGGGACAGGAAGAAAAAATCTTACAAGTGGGTAACTAAGGGGTAATAGTGAGTGGTACCACTTGCATTTATATCCCTTGATTCCTAGACCCATGAATCCTGGCTATGGGAGATACAGCACCATATATTGGATGCTGGTTTAGAGCATATGCAGCCTCCTGGAGAACATTGCCCCAACCCTGAAAGGTATTGCCACCTAGCTGGTGCCACAATTGTGTCTTTTGAAGGTAATTCCATTGTTCTATCAAGCCAGCCACTTCAGGATGATGAGGAACATGATAAGACAAGTGAATTCCATGAGCATGTACCCATTACCACACTTCATTTGCTGATCTGAGGCAATGCTGTGTGGGATACCATGACAGTAGACAAGGCGTTCTGTAAGGTCATGGATGGTAGATTTGGCAGAAGCATTGCATGCAGGGAAAACAAATCCATATCCAGAGTAAGTGTCTATTCCAGTAAGAACAAAATGCTGCCCTTTCCATGATGGAAGTGGTCCCATGTAATCAACTTGCCACCAGATTACTGGCGGATCACCTAGAGGGATGGTGCCATACTGGGGACCCAGTGTTGGTCTCTGCTGCTGGGAGATTGGGCACTCAGCAGTAGCCGTAGCCAAGTCGGCCTTGGTGAGTGGAAGTCTATGTTGCTGGGCCCATGCATAATCTCCATCCCTGCCACCATGGCCGCTTTGTTCATGAGTCCATTGAGCAATGACAGGAGTAGCTGGGGAAAAAGGATGAGTAGTTTCCATAGAATGTGTCATCCTATCCACTTGATTGTTAAAACCCTCCTCGGCTGAGGTCACCCTTTGGTGAGCACTCACATGAGACACAAGTATCTTCACTTCTTTGGCCCATTCAGAGATGTCTATCCACATACCTCTTCCCCATAAATCCTTGTCTCCAATTTTCCAATCATGTTCCTTCCAAGTCCCTGACCATCGTGCCAAACCATTGGCCACAGCCCATGAATCAGTATACAATCATATATCTGGCCATTTCGCCTTCCAAGCAAAGTGAACAACCAGGTGTGCTGCTTGAAGTTCTGCCCATTGGGAGGATTTCCCTTCACCACTGTCCTTCAGGGAGGTCCCAGAAAGAGGCTGTAGTGCTGCTGCTGTCTACTTTCGAGTGGTGCCTGCATATCTCGAAGACCCATCTGGAAATCAGGCACAAGTTTTCTCTTCTTCAGTCAACTCATCATAAGGAACTCCCCATGAGGCCATAGGTGCAGACTGGGAGATAGAAGGTAATGTGACAGGAGTGGAGACCACGGCATTTAGGCCACTTCCTCATGCAACTTACTTGTACCTCGGACCCGATCTCATATATACCACTTCCATTAAATGATGGAGTGCTGCTGTGCATGTCCAACTTTATGACTTTGTGGGTCAGACAACACTCAGTTAATGATGGACCGCTCAGGCCACATGGTGACTTTGTGTACCATGGTTAAGCGTTCAGTCTCTACTAAGGCCCAGTAACAAGCCAAAAGTTGTTTCTCAAAAGGAGAGTAGTTACCTGCAGAGGATGGCAGGGCTTTGCTCCAAAATCCTAAGGGTCTGGGCTGTGATTCACCAATAGGGGCCTGCCAAAGACTCCAAACAGCATCTCTATCCACCACTGACACTTCAAGCACCATTGGATCAGCCGGATCATATGGCCCAAGTGGCAGCATGGCTTGCACAGCAGCCTGAACCTGTTGCAGAGCCTTCTCTTGTTCTGGGCCCCACTAGCAGCTTTTCAAGTCACTTGATAAATAGGCCAGAATAGCACACCCAAATGAGGAATATACTGCCTCCAAAATCCGAAGAGGCCCACTAGGCATTGTGCCTCCTTTTTAGTTGTGGGAGGAGCCAGATGAAGTAACTTTTCCTTCACTTTAGAAAGAATATCTCAACATGCCCCACACCACTGGACCCCTAGAAATTTCACTGAGGTGGAAGGTACCTGAATTTTTATGGGATTAATTTCCCACCCTCTACCATGTAAATATTTTACCAATAGGTCCAGAGTCATTGACACTTCTTCCTCACTAGGTCCAATCAGCATAATGTCATCCATGTAATGGACCATTGTGATGTCTTGTGGAAGGGAAAGGCGATCAAGGTGTCATATCTTAGAAATAATTGCCTAACACAAATCATGAGGATACGCTTATGTTTTCTTCTAAGAGTTGTATAGTTTTAGCTCTTACATATAATTCTATCATTCACTTTGAGTTAATTTTTGTGTATAGTGTGAGATAGGGGCCCAAATTTGTTATTTTGCATGTGGACATACAGTTGTCCTATCACTACTTGCTGTAAAGACTATTCTTTCCCCCACTGAATTGCCTTAGCTCCTTTGTTGAAAATCAGTTGACCCTTTGTTTGTGACTATTCCATTGATCTTTCTGTCTACCTTTAGGCTCTCCATGCTATTTTTGCAACTTCCATGTGAGCTAAAATTATTTCAAAGTAAAAAGTTAATAAATAAATAAGCTCATTAAATCCTCAAACAATCTTTCAAGATAGGTACTATTACTATCTGCATTTTACTGATGAGAAACCCAGGCTCAGAAAGTGAGTAACATGCTTAATTATATGAACCATGTGCCAGGTTCCATCAGTCCAGTGGGATTGATATTATTACCCCATGAGGTGCAACAAATCACTTTTATATGGTCTTTTAAGTCCCATTAAATGACTGGCTGGGACAATACAAATAAGGTGTATGGAACCCTTGCAGATATTGGACAGTCTGCTAATGCAAATAAAGTGCATGGAACCCTTGAAGGGGACTGGCCAGTTTTGCCATCCCGCTAGGCTTAAAAAGAGCCAATCCCAAAGGTTGAGGAGGAGACTTCACTACCATCAGGAAGAGCCAGGAGTAGTCCGCATCCTTTGGACCCAGGGTCCCTGTGCTGAGAACCTGCTAGACACAGGAGACAGAGCTATAACACTGGAGATGGCAGTGGCATGAGACAGCAGCTGCACGGGACTAGCAAACTGCTGCAGCTGGCTGGCCGACCCATAGAGTGAGAGAGCTGAGTGCCTTCAGGCAGGAGGCTTCCTGGCAGAGTGGGTTACCTCCAGGCATTCATCAGCAAGCTAAAGAGCTGTAACACTTGCCCGAGCCGGGCAGAGGCCTACCTGTCGGCATGGCCGAGAAGAAGCTGTCCTGAGCAAAGAAAGATATCCTGAGTTGTTCCTGTTAATTCCAAGTTGATCCTGATCCTGAACTGAAACCTGTTGACTCCCTAATAAACCCCATAATCATGAGCATGGTCTGTGCATTCTGTGTGGCCATTGCAATGAATTATCGAACCCAGTGGAGAAGTAGCGACTGCCGTGGGAGGGGCGGCTGCTGTCAGAATTGGTAAAACTGTTGGAGAGTGGAAGTATGTCTGACCTCCATCTCATAGGAATCCGCCTTGGGCTGATGCTGATGTTGATTTCTCCACTTTCTCCCTAAAGTTAAGATGAGGTCTGACGCCACCCTTTTATACCCCATTTTATAGACAAAGAAACTGAAACTCAGAGAAGCTGAGCCACTTGCTCAAGGCTCCACAGATAGTAAGTCATGAGTCTCCATCCCATCCTAAGCAGCTGGCTTCAGAGCTCTTGCTGTTAACCATGTTGCTATATCATCTTCTCTGTTCATGCTGAGAGGCACAGACAATATTTAGATGGGAAAATTTAGGTCAAATTATAAGTGGCCTTGAATATCAAGCACAGTTTTGAGTTTCGACTTTCTATCTTATTTACCAGTGATTTCCTAGCTTTTCTTCTTAAGCTGGAGAACACATTTTTTACTAGACTATTTTTAGAGTAGTTTTAGATTAACAGAAAAATTGTGCAGAAAGTACAGAGAATTTCCATTTACTCCCTCCCTACTGCATACTGTTTCTCCTGTTATCCTTGCATTTCTGTGGTATATTTGTTTCCATTGATGAACCAATATTGATACATTATTATTGACTAAAGTCCATAGATTACATAAGGGTTCACTCTTTGTGTTGTACAGCCCTATGGGTTTCGACAAATGCATAACATCATGTGTCCACCATTATGGTATCATACAGAATAGTTTCACTGACCTAAAAATACCCTGTGCTCCACCTATTCATCCTTTCTCCCTCCCACTTCTGAAACCCTGGCAACCACTGATCTTTTCACTGTCTCTAGATTTTTGCCTTTGTCCCTGGGTGGTGCAAACAGTTAACATACTTGGCTGTTAACTGAGTAGTTGAAGTTCGAGTTCACCCAGAGGCACCATGGAAGAAAGTCCTGGCAATATTCTTCCAAAAAATCAGCCATCAAAAACTCTATGGAGCACAATTCTGCTCTGACACACATGGGGTTGCCATGAGTCAGAATCAAGTCGATGGCAACTGGTGACTCATATTCTCACTCTGGAAGCCATTCTCTCAGCCACTTTACTGTAATGCCTCTCTATACAAATGGTTTCTTCATACAAACAGTTCATTCATGTAGTAAACTGTGATTAGGCTTCCTTTCCTCAACCACTTTTTGTTTTGCCTGCAGTTATATTTGATTGGTTTTCTACGGAATCATTACAAATTTCTGCCCTGGCTTTTCACTAGTTTTAAATCTCCTTTCAAATGTTCAGACACATAAGTTAGCCTATCAAATTTACTTCCCAAAGAAGTCTTTCCATACAATGTCCTTACCTGCTTCAGTATATACCCGTTTCCCTCTCTGCTTAGTGTACAGCTCTCTTCCTATGATCCACACTTCACCATCCTCCTAGGAAGCTCCTTTCCTGTCTTCTGTGTTGAAACTCCTGTTTTCTGTATTCGTGTCTTATTTTTCCTTGGTTTGCTCCCTCATTTTGGTGGAGTATATATTCCAGTAGCTTCCTGAGAAGGGTGCATGGAAGGTAAAATTTTTGAGACTTTGCATGTCTGTTAATACCTCTATTCAACCCTCACACTTGATTGATAGTTTGGCTGAATATCAAATTCAAGTTTGAAATAATTTTCCTTCACATTCTGAGACATTGCTCCATTGCCTTTCAGCTTCTGATGTGGCATTGAAAAGGTCACAAAAAGAGTGAAACAGAACGTACCATGATTCTGGAGAGTAGACAAGGGCAGATACATTGAAAGCCGTACAATGAGTTATACCTTTATCTTAAGGTGAAGGAGGAGCTACTGGATGGTATCAAGTAGGGGAATGACGCGAACAGATTTGCGTTTTAACGATCATATCCAGGCTGCTAGGTATACAGTAGTTATAGGGCTGCCATCACGTCTCCCAGGGTAGAGATGATGGTGATTAAGACCAGGGTGGGACAGAGATGGAAAGAAAAGGATGGATGTAAAAGCCATTCAAAACTCAGCGATTAATTGGATATTTGTGCATGGGATGGGAGATGAGGAGGCACGGGTCCAGGACGATTCCTAAGTTCTTGAATTACACAGTGGGCGCTATGCACAGAGTGGGAGAATCCTGGAAGGGGTATAGGTGTAGTAGGAAAGTTCCTAATTATGTTTTGGACAATTGCTTGCATGTCAGAATGTAAAAATCCCCTCCTCTACAAGTTGTCTCTTCTTAGGCTGCAGGTCATTGGATGATCTGTTCCTAGAGTCCTCACCTCTGGTTTCCCTCTTCTGGGTGACTCCTTTTTCAATTTCCCACTTTAGCGAAATCTAACTTCAGGCTCCCTGAAGCCAGGGATCTGGTTCATTTACTCACTGTTATATCTCCTACTACATGCTTGGCAGGTAGTAGGCCCTTTGTAAATATTTTTTGGAAGAAGAAATAAAGAAAAATGAAGCCACAGAATAAAATAGCACATCTTCCTGGATTGTAAAACTGACAGTTCCACTTGACATTTTGTAAAATTAAAAAAAAAAAAATCAAGTAATGTAATTTTAAAGTTATTTCAAATGGCATTTTATATTAAAACAAATATGAATGGGTTTTGAAGTAGAATGTAAAGTTCATATGAATTTTTGAGATTCAATATATGTCAAGGACCTGCTTGCTGCAGCTGACCTAGACTGACTGTCCCTGTTTCCCTCCTCCCTCCCTCTTCACCCCACAATGCTCCCACCCCTACTTACTGACAGGGTGGAGACATTTGGATTCTGTGAAGAGTAGGGTTAAGGAGGAGGGCAGGGGCTTGAAGAAAAAATGTTTGGAATAGCTGCTGAGGGGAGCAAGTGAGTAGCTGAGTGGCAGTGCTGCTCTGGGGCAGTACAGCAGCAGGAATTCGTGACATCCCAGTTCTGTGGGTTTCTCTGTCTTCCTTTAGCAGTGCCCTGTCTTGGGAGCTGGGGCAGAGAAAGCCACCATGCCAGTCACTCAGTGCTTGGGATTAGCAATGCCAACTAGTGAAGGTCAAGGAGATGAGAAGTTTCTCTCAAGAGCACTTGCAGGCAGGCCAGAGGGGAGGGGGGCAAAGCTTAACCCAGAGAAATAATTTACTATCCCTGGAATGTCAGCTACTACCCTAGAATCTGGTTTCTTGGGGCTGGGTGTGACAGGCAGGGAGACCTTTCCAAGGGAGCCTTATATCACGCTACACGAACGACTTCCCATTCTTCTACTCTTAAAGCCCACATGGCTTGCACCCTCATCACTCTCGACAGAACTTGCTCAGCTGAGAATGACTTCTGCATCCTGGTCCTGTGGAAGGTGTGGCAAGTGAAGGCAGTTTAAAGACTGGATGAATGCTGTCCACAGTGCCAAGTTAAATGGCATTCTTGTCCGCAGAAGAAAGCTGAAATGCACCGCTTACCTCCATAGTTGCTGCATTCCTGAAAAGTGCACAAATCAATACTTGGTGAGTAAAAGTCTGGCTTTCAAACGGAAGCATCCTGACTTATAAATACTACTTCAGAGGCAATTTATCTGGCTTGATTGATCTTCAGTTGTCGGCTGGCTCCTACATTTCTACCTTGAAGTTTCTCTACACCTCAGCCTTTCTATAAATAAAAGAAGCAAATTAGTGTATAGGAAGGGACCCCAAATTAAATCAAAGACCTGGATTTTTTTTCTTTAATTTTTTAAACTGTACTTTAGATGAAGGTTTACAGAACAAATAGTTTCTCATTAAACAATTAGTACACATATTGTTTTATGACATTGGTTAACAACCCCACGACGTGTCAATACTGTCCCTTCTCAACATTGGGTTCCCTATTACCAGCTTTCCTGTCCCCTCTTGCCTTGTAGTCATTGTCCTGGGCTGTTGTGCTCCATTAGTCTCATTTTGTTTTATGGGCCTGTCTAATCTTTAAGACCTGGATTCTTATCCTGGCTGTGCCACAAACTAGCTGGATAAGTCACTTAACTTTAATTTTCTGCAAAATGAAGTGATGAAACTGGATAATCTTTAAGGTGATGTATTAATCAGGAGTCACTGTTACAAGTGAAAAAACTCAACCCATACTCACTTAAGCAGATATGGGGAGTTTTTTGGCTCTTGTAACTGAATGTCCCGGCGAGGCTCTGGCTTCAGGCAGAGCTCCATCCTGATACTCAGCTGATGTTAGAAATCTCTCTTCATCTCTTGAGTCCTCTTTTTCTGTGTTGGCTTTACAGTCAGGGAAGTTCTCTTACGTTTTACTGGCTTAGTAAGGCCTGCACACATAAAGTGCATCTTAACCAAAAGTTCTAGCAGGAAGTCAAGGGACTGAGGCTCACAGGCTCTGCTTATGTCATGAGCTCATTCCTAGGAAAGAGGATATAGTGTGCTGATTGGCTAGGCCTGGGGCACATGCCCATGAGGGGACAGCGAAAGGGGTGGTTTTCAAAGGAAAACTCCTATACTGCTGGACAGGTAAAAAAGGCAGATGTCTTGCCACAGGTGGTATGATAGAAAAAAAAAAATGGGTTTGAGTCCAGGGCCTGCTGCTAACTAACTAGGTAAGCAAACAAACAAACAAATAAAAAACCAGTCGCCAACCAGTCAGTTCTGACTCATTCCGACCCCATGTGTTTCAGAGTAGAACTGCGCATAGAGTTTTCAGTGGCTATGACCTTTCTGAAATAGATTGCCAGAACTTTCTTCTGAGGCATCAATGGGTGGACTTGAACCACCAATCTTTCAGTTAGCAACTGAGTGCATTAACTGTTTGCACCACCCAGGGACTCCTGTATCTGATCCAAACCTGTTGCCTTAGAGTTGATTCCAACTCATAGCGACCCTATAGGACAGAGTAGAAATACCCCATAGAATTTCTAAGGGGTGGCTGGTGGATTCGAACTATTGACCTTTTGGTTAGCAGCCGAGCTCTTAACCACTGCATCTGATCTAGTGCCTTGTAAATCAGGACACCATTGGAGCAAGCTGACTTAAAGTAACCACACTTACAAGAGACTGTTATAGTTATTTAAATAGTAATTTATTAATTTATAGCTGAGATAATGTTCTGAGACCACAAAATATCAGTGTTCCCCATCCAGGAAAGCCCTTTCCGTATGTCAGAAGACAAATAATTCCTCAGCAGGTAGCTCAGTAGGCAGAGAGTCAGTTTTGAGGACCACTTCACTAGGCCATGGTAAGGTCTGTCAAAGCACTGCCATGGTGATCGGACTCATTGTACCAAATAGAGTGTCTGCCAACCTCTGTATTTTTTAAAAAAATATTTTATTGTGTTTTAGGTGAAAGTTTACAGAGCAAATGAGTTTCCCATTCAACAAATTGTACACAAAGTGTTCCATGATACTGTTGCAATCCCCACACTTTGTCAACACTTTCCCCATTTCCACCCTGTCCCTGTTCCCTTTCATCTGGTTCTCCTACCCCTTCCTGCCTTTTCATCTTTACTTTTGGGCAAATGTTGCCCTTTCGGTCTCATATGATTATTTGTTCTACGGAGCATGTTCTTTCCAGGTGTCATTGTTTATTTTACAGGTCTGTCTATTGCTTGATTGGAAGGTGGTTTCCAGGAATGGCTGAAGTTCCAAGTCAGAGATGTGTCTTAAGGCCATAGTCTCCGGGGTTCTTCCAGTCTCTTTTAGGCCAGTAAGTCTGGTCTTTTTTTATGAATTTTATTTTTTGTTCTACATTTTCTCTTGCTCTGTTCAGGACCCTCTATTGTGATCCCAGATCCTCTGTATTTTTGAGCTTCCCTTTTCTAGGGACCATCTCTCTTTGATTCACATCATCTTTATCTGATCCACGCTCCAGCTAATGAGATTCCCACTTCCTCAATTATAAGCACAATCCAATCCTACCTTTCTGTGGTTCAAAAATCTTCAGTTGTATACTTATATCTTGCCCCCACTATTGGCTACTTTCACCCTACCTGCATGAGTTTTACTAGTTAATGCAAAGAAACAGCCATATTTCCCTAATGGTCGGATTCTTGGGCAATCCTCATTATTGCCATCAAGTACTTCCAAGAGGGGTGCTGTTTTGGACCATGAATTTATGACAGGCAAAAGAAAAGGTGTAGGGCTTGGAATAAATTAATACTGATCTCAACACATGGTTACGGAACAGATTCCTCACACGGATTTGTTACATTCCTTTTTCTTTGAAAAGTCAAGACAGACAACATTATTGTTAATCAAGGCATTCAGTTAAGATGGCAGACTGAGGTTAGAAGATACTGTTTCTATTAAGGACAAACTCTCTGACAAAACTCTGTTTTGTTTCTCTAACTCAACCTCTATACCTTTGCTTCTATAGTTTTACTCTTACTACATTTATAACTCTGCTCTTATTTTCTGCCGGTGTTTATCTACTTTCAACTGTTGCAGTTTCTCTTCAGTCTCTACTTGTTATTTTTCCCTTTTGTGCCTCAGTTTTTATGACTCTGTGTCTGCGATTCCCCATAATCCCTCTCTCTCATTTTTTTTTTTTTCCCCGTGTCTCCATTATTTCTTTTCCTCTTTTCACCTCTGTGTTCTCTCCGTTTCTTTGTTCCTTTATTTGGATATTTATTTAAGTAGTCTGCCCTTTCCCCCCTTTTTCCTCTCTGTGATGCTCCTTTAGTCCCTTTGCCTCTGCTTTTATCTCAACTTACATCCCTGATTCTGACTGCTCCTTGTCTTCCTACTAGTCTCTGCCTATCAGTTACTGGTAGCCTCTGTCTTTGTGTTTTGCACTGTAGCCATTTGTCCTTTGTCTTTCTGCCTGTCTCCAACTCCACATATTGCCTGCTTCTCTCTGTCAATGAATCTTTCCACTGACCACCGCCTCCGCCTTCTGCTCTTCTGCTTCTTAGCTCCTCTGACTAATCCCACCTTGTCTCAATTTCCACCTCCTCTCTTCTCTGGCTCTGCTAATCTTTCTGTCTGCCACTATTACCTCCATCTCTCCCGAGCCTGACTGTTCCTCCTTGTCACTCACTCTCATTATTATACTGTCTAGACTACCTGTGCCTTCCACCCTTGGGGGCCCCTTTCTGTCAGTCTTTATTTCTATTTTTCTTGTCATCGTTGTTTATGATCATTTTACCAATGTTATGATTTTTGTTCCTCTCAGCACCTAAGACAGTCTTTCTCAGTACTTCTGTCCAGGATTTTCTCTCTCTTTGCCCAATCTCCTCTATGCAATCAATCCTTCTCTTTCTTTCTGTCTGTCACTCAAATCTACGTATGTCGTTTCTGTCATTCCCTTTCTTTCTCTACCTCAAGCTCTTTGGCAGGTTTTGTGTGTACGTGTGTTTTCATCTTCCTGTCTCGTGTTTTGCTCATGTATCTTTTCTGTGGAGGATTGAGGGTTGTCTCTTTCTGTTCATTGTTTAGTAGGATAGCAACTTTAATCTGCTCTACACTTTCCATAACGTTGATGTTCTGCCCGAAAACGCGGGGTCTCACCCATGAGGAAGAATGCAGTAGAAATGGCAGAGGAGGAAGGAGTGCTTTTGGGTAAATCCCAGAAGAGGGTCAGCTATTCCTTAATCCCTCTGAAGCTAAGAGGAAGTCTTCCTTCACCACCTTCTGCCTCTGCCTTCATTCTTCCATGAAAGCCTGGGCCTAGGAGGATCCTACAGTGGGCACCCAGGATGGGTGTTTGAGTCTATGGCTTTGGACTTTAGTACTGTGCTAAGAAGACAGACCTAGCCTCATGTTTACCCCTCTAAGAATCTGTATTTTCTTTGAAACGGTCAGGTAATGCTAAAAGAAAAAGCCAGTTGCTGGACACAGTAGGACTAAGGTTAAGTATAAACACAATAGCGTGGTTTTGAGAACTAGAAATATCAGCAGCAATTGCTGTGGCCCAGATTCTTCTGTCTCTTGGCAACTATTACTTCCATCTCTACTGGCTACAGATGGCACTAGTTGTGCCCTCCTCCCCCTGCCAGGATTTGGTCATAGGCAAGGTCTCTCTTCCCTCTGACTCCTTCACCTTTATACCTGAACCCTCTGATCCCAGTAGAACCTCGTCTATCCCTGTACTAAAGCAAAGGGTTTCTGTTCCCATTCGCAGTTTCTTCCAGCTTCCTGCTTCCCGCTACCCCTTAGTGGTAGTACTGGGTGTACCTCTTGAGTTAGTCTGCTGGAAAGAGCGGTCATTTGATGATGGAATCCAGTGAACAATATCCCAAGTTCCTGCCCACCCACAAATAGTAGCTTTTCTTCTCAGATCCTAGGAATGGGGGAAGGTGTGAGTTAGCTGGAAGAGGAACTGAGATACTGAAAATCCAGCTAGCCCTTACCCCAATAAGGGAATATGCAGTAAAGACCACCACCTCCTTGTCCTGGTGGCTCTTCCACGAGGGATGGCAGAAGAGGAGCCTGTGGCTTCTCTCTAGCCTTTCAGGCTGAGAATGGATGTGTCCCTGTGGTCAGGCCTGGCAGGCTCACTATCACAACATGTTCTGGTCTCCTTGTGCCCGGGGTGGATGGGTGGGGCTGAGACCGCAGGACATCACTGACTAGAATGCAGACACCCAGTATGATACTCATGGTACCCACAGTGACCAGACCAGTTCCACCAAGGACAACTAGAGCAGAAGGCACCTGGTGGTGGTGCCGGAACAGCCACAGACTCATCCACCCTAGCGGCACTAGGCGGAAGAGGGCCAGGGAGGCCAGAGTAGCCCAGCTGGCCATGCTGAAGGCCAGGGATGGTGCCTAGTGAGAAAGCAGCGGCAGCTTGCGCAGGTGCAGGCAGACAGAGTTCAGCTCCAGGAGTAGAGACACCACGGAGAACCCCACGTCGTGGCCGGACAGAACGGCAGTGCTGAGGCAGCTTACTCCCTGAGAGCCAGGATTAGAAGTCAGATGACCTTCCAGGCCTTGCAACCCATTGTGTCCCAGTATTCCAAGCCTTATGAAAGGGGCTCCAAGCATTTTGGGGGACCTCCCATATATGTGACCTTTATTTACCCTTACTTCAGGGAACAATCCTTGCATAGGACAGAAGCAGCAAGGGGCTGCCTCACCCTGAGGCTGTAGCATCTGCCTCAGTACCCCCTAACTTCCATTTCTGGCTTTCATGCCCCATCCCCACTTCCTATATTGGGGCTCCCTCTTCCCGAAAAAGCTCTATATTCAGTGCTTCTGCAATTGGCTGGACACCTGTGCCGGATCCAGGCGTCTTAGGCAGTGCTCAGACTCCCAGCTGTGGCTGACAGGCAACCCCCCCCCCCTTCACCCAATTCAGCCCAAGATGGTGAGGCTCAAATTCAGCTAGGGTCAGAGCCTCTCTGGGAAGCCAGAGGACAGAAAGCTGAAGAGAGATTGGGGACCCCAAGCTGGGCATGCCTCCCTTCCTGCCTCGCCTCTCGCTTCAGAGTCTCACCACCAAATGGTGACAGAGCAGGTCCCAGGCCTGGCCCAAGGTCTGGTTCTGTAGAATATCAGCTCCATCGGCCAGAAAATAACCTGTGGGCATGAGAGGATGGGGAGAGTGTCAGGCCTAGAGAGGAATCCCCATCACCCTTCTGCCAGTTCTTCAGTTTTTCTCAGCAAAGCCGCCAAAAAACATTTAACACCAGTAGGAGAGGAGGAAGGGGACCTGAAATCACCACTGAAAGGTTGCGCCTCTGCTCCCGCATCCCCATGGCCCAGCCTTCCCTGGAGACTCACCCACAGACAGCCACTAGCGCCAGGGCCCAGCGCGGGTGGCCATGAATTGGGTCGGTGGCCATCTGAGGGTACAGTGACAGCCTGAGGGAGATGGGGGAGCGATGGTCAGCGTTGCACAGACCACGACCCCATTCTCCCGTTGTGCACGCCCTCCCACCCATCCATTCCTCCAACCTGGTCTGACTCGTAAGGTCTCGCATCGATTTTACAAAAGCCCACTCGGTTTTCAACCTCAGTCTTTCATCCTTTACCCCTACACTGGTGCCTCCCAAACTCCCAAGTCCCGCACCCGAGCAGCGCCCCAGCCCCTGCGAGCAAGCTGTGCACCAGAGAGACACAGATGTTCCGCCACTTCCAACGGTCTTGAGCAGCAGGTCCAGGCGTGGGCAGCAGCTGCAGCCCCCAGTGAAGTCCCTGGAACGCGGCGAAGAACGCGCCTGTCATGAGGAGCCCCAAGGGCGACATGCGTGGCGGTCCCGGCTAGGTCTGGACCAGTCCCTTTGGTCCTGAGCCCTCAGCCCAGTGCATCCAAGGCCCCCGCCGGGACTGTGAACTAGCTTCTCTGCAGGGGTGGGTCCCTGGGCTCCACCGTCTGCCCCTCCTTCGGAATCTGCGGTAACTTTTACGCGGATCGGCCACGCCCCCACCCCTCTGCTGGGCGGTGATTGGAGCATCCGTGGGGCCACCACCCCTGGAGCCACAGCAACCGATCGCGTCCCGCCCCAGCCGGGGATCCCGGTTTGGGGGCTCCTGGGGACCAAGCTGTGCAACTTCGGGGCTTGGGGGGGACAACTGGGCTGTCAATAGGGGTCTCCCCCAACTCCAAGTGTCCCGAACCCCATGGAGTTCCAGAAATGGATCACTAACCTAGCCTTACCAGGTGCTGCGAGGGCCCCATCCCACTTTCACCTTTTTCCTTACTTCCTAACCTCTCGCCTGCTGACCGTCCCTCCCACCCTACCCTACAGCCCTGAGGGCAGAGGCGAGAGCAACCCACTCGTACTTGCTTAAATCTCGCCATCATACCGCCCCCAGCCCCACGTCAATTGTTGGGGGAGGGGGGCACCTCAATTCTAGAGAGTCAGCGGCCTCCCGAGGTTTTCAGACCTGTAACACAGTCCACAATTCCAGGAGCCCTGCCCTCTTATTACCTCTCAAATGCAAAAAAGCCCCGTTTGGGAGCAGAGACCCACTGGGGAACTCCTTCAAAGTTTTTTTTTTTCTGTCCTACTGGGGAGCTTTATTAGGAAGGGGGAGGGGAGCAAAAGGGAATTACTCATCACAATAGTCCTGAAAGGTGCCCCTTTTGCCAGGGTTTTTTGGTACCTGATAAGTGGGTAAGAGAATTTCCCTTCCAATTTAAGAGGGCAAGGGGAGGTTACATAGGGTCACCAGATGTCGGCAGAATCAGAAGAGAAAAACACTCACCCTGCTCTCTGCAGCAGGACTATTAGGATCCTAGAACCCTTCAGCCTCTCCCAACTCCCCATCCCCTGAAGGGTGGCAAGTTTTTAATGTTTTCCTCTTTTCTCACTGTACTCTATACCTCTTTAGCTGGCTGACAGGCAGCAGTTCAGAGAGCTATTTCCTGTGAGAGGGTGGGTTCCAGCTACTCCGAAAGAATCAAGTGCATAAACCAATAACTACCCCCCCAAAAACATTCTCATAACCTCCTTTCTCCATCAAAACCCACTAAGACCAAGAGGCCAGGGGCATCCCTCCATAATTCTAAACCCACCTCTCCAAAGGTTTTAAAAATTACACTGATTTTTTAAAAAAAATTTTTTTATTTATTATACAAAAGCAGTACATGATTAATGTAGAAAATTTAGAAATTACAGAAAAATACAAAGAGGAAAATGACGATCACTTTTTTCCACAATTAACATTTTGGAGCATGGCCTCAGTCTTTTTCATATTTATCAAAGTATTTTTAAAAACAAATTGTGATCCCATAACACATACTATTTTTATAACCATTTTAATATTCAAGGAGCATTTTTCTTCCCAGTCAAATGCTGTGCTACATGACTTTTAATGGCTGCACAGTACTCTACCATCTGGATAGATACACGATAATTTACTTAAGCAATCCCCTATTGCAAATTTTCATTACAAAAATGAATTCCCAGTCAGTTGCTTCCCTTTCTTCTCTATTGCAATGCTGAGATGAACATCTTATACCTAAAACCTTAATTATTTTCTTAGGCTAAATTCCCAAATGCAGAATTACTAGGTCAAAGACCATGAAAACTTTTAGGGTGTTTGATCCATATTACCACACTGCTATCCAAGCAGGCTGTCCCAGTTTATACTCCCATATGAAATGTAAAGGAGTGTCATTTCAGCACTCCTTTGCCAACATTGGGTCTCCTTTTTTTTCTCTAATAGTTTGCTGAAGGAAAAATGCTTTCAGGTCTATTTGCCTTTTTTCAGACACTAATGAAGCATACATTTTCTTTCCCTGTGGTTTTATTCATTTGAATTTCTTTTAAGAATTTCCTGTGCATGTCCTTTTACAGCTGGCTCTTGCTCTCTGAGCTGCTCATTTCAAAATTACAGGGGAGAGGTAAAAGCAGGAGGGTGAAGCTACAGGACACTTTATTTAATATGGTTCCACACCTCAGGGAGGCAGAGAGACTGGAGAGAAGTGGTGAGTGAAGTAGAAGATGGCTGGAAGATCGTCCTTGATGGAGGCTAGCTGCCGTCCTTCCTCCTGGGGTGTTTATGGCCTTAAAGGGCCCCCTCTGTGGGTTGTCTGGGCAGGACCCTGTGCTCTCCAGGCCTGGTGCCTCACTGGCCTTCTGCCTGTCTCTGTGTTCCCAGGCTGCCCCTCCACACCTCTGCTCCATGATGGGTCAGGATGACAGGGCCACACGCACAGGGCTGGAGAGATGCTCTGCCCAGTGAAGTGATGAGGGGAAGAAAGGACAGAAGCAATGTCCAGGGACAGAGCAATCTTTGTCGCAGCCTCAGTCTACCCACCCACTCTCCCACAGTCCCACCCACAGGTTCTTCCCCTTCTGCTTAGGCTGCAGAATAGCTGAGTTCTACAGTCTACTCTCCCCTAAACCTTTCAACTTCTCAGTTTCTGGAGACTAGGACCCAGCTCCCTGCACATCTCCCCACCACCCCAAAACAGAACAAAGCTTTCTGTAGCCCCTGCACTTGGCCGCCTTTAGGCCGGGAGACTGGGCCAAGGCTAAATCACATCAGAGCCTGAGCTGAGAGTGAGACGGATCAGGAATTGGGGCCAGCAGGGTTAGTGGCTGATGCCCCAAAAGTGGTGAATCCCACAGCGCATCTTCCCTAGTTGCTGCAGGTGAGAATTTCCTGCCTACACAAGCCTAAGCTGAGTCTCACACACAATCCTGGAAAGCACTGTGAGGGAAGAAACACAGCAGCAGCAACTGGAACCCCATCTGGGGCTGTGGTCCTGCTCTAGGTGGCAGGGAAAACCTGGGACCACCCTTGCATGGTAGGGAAGTCAGCATAGTGATGGAGCTCCCATTAGCCCCCCTTACATCATTCTACTCCTGGTCTCCACTGCCCGAGAGTTCCTGGGGTTATGATCAGGGGCAGGGGAGGACAACAGCTTATGTGAAAAGCTATTTTATTTCCATCCACAGGAGTAGGAGAGCCCAGGCTCTTAGTCTGCACAACTGGGCTTCTGATTCTCTCATGTATACTGATATGTGTGATTCCCCATCTCACAGGTAGAGAAGCTTAGGCTGGGGTCTAAAGGTCCAGATATAGATGAACATCTCTGAATCTAATGTAGGCCAGTCTAAGGACATACAGGGAAAGGTAAGATGAGAGTTTCAGAATCACCTTTCTTCTGAAGCACACACTTATTTTTGGACTTCACCTGGAAAGGCCAGTAGTGAAAAATGGGGGATAGGAAGGAGGGTCAAGAAGGAAATCTGGGTAAAGGAGTGGACAGATTTCTTCTCTCCACTTCTTCCTGTTGTTATCCAAAGATCAACTAACCTTTAGTTGTTAGAGCCCTCTACTCTCCAATTCAGCCAGGGTCTCTAATCTCCAATTGTTCTCTTGCAAGGCCAACGTGGGTGAAGGCTCCCCGACTGAGTATGGTTCCCTTCCTCAAAACATACCATCACCCTCACTGCTCAGACCTCAGCCCCAGTTCTGTCACCTTCCAGATGATGGGAAAGCAGCTCCTCCTCCTCTTCTTCCTCCTCCTTGAAGCCAGGGGCAGAGGGCAACAGTTCTTCAACTGGCAGCTTTAGCTGGGTCAGGACATAAAGCTTGCCACTGAAGAACTACTGCGGCTCAGCCAGGTGAGGATGTGGGAGGTATAGGGTCCTAGAAGGAAGGGCAAGACAAATGGGAAAGACCTGAGCAGGGTCACGTCACAGGGACACTGTCCCACTGCCCATCAAAGCCCACCCCAGCAGATCTTCAACCTTCTAATGAAGGGCTCTTGGCTCTGACCTGGGCCTGCAAAAGCTGTTAAACTTCATAGAGAAGCAATAGGCAGCTTTAAGCATACTTCCCTTGTTCCTCTTCCCAGAACTGGCGGCTACAGAATCCCAAGTCTGCTTTCACCACAGTGCCCCAGCAACGCACGAGGGCCCCTGCCTCCTCAGTGTTCCTAACCAGAGATGGCAGGGCCTTAGACCTTGGACATCACCAGCCACCCAGACATTAGGTGAGAAGTTATACCTCAGGTCCAGAAATTTGAGCTTAGTGATCAGCCCAGCTGACTTGTTTCCAGGGAGTTCAGCTGGAAGGAAGAGTTTTGGGGGCCTAGATCTGGGGAAGAGTGAGGAAGGGAGGAGGTCTAGAGTTTGGAAGAAGGTCAGCAGAGACTCCTGGGACTGTGAGGGAGAGGACAGTGGACCAAGGGCTGGAGGGGAGGGAGGTACCGGCAGAGTGGTTGGGCAGCTTCCCCAGGACTCTCAGATGCCAGGCATTCCGCTTGCGCATTCCGGGTACATCTGGTATGAATTCCAGGCTGTCTGCCGTCCCCTCCGTGTCTGAACTTTGTTCCAAGTTCCAAGCCCCGCCCCCACAGTTCCAACGCATGAATCAGCAGGAAAAGCCAGGCCCTGCAGCATGGCCCAGAGAGGGGGCTGGGGGCGTGGCAGGCTTGAGGGCTGTGAGCTAGGAGGGCGGGTCTATGCTGACACTCAGTCCAAGGGCATGGTCCATGCCAGAGTAAGGGGCCACCGTGGTCCTGCCTTGGAATCTCTATACTCTGAGGGGAGGAAAGATTAGAGTGGGGGTGGAGACTTTCAAATCCCAAAACCCTCTTGGGAGGGATGAACTTTGTGGTATCTTTCTTCCCTCAGGTGACCAGTCCAACTCTGCCCGACTCCCCTGTCTTAGACGGCTCTGTTCAGCCCACAGGACTCAGCGGCTGCTGAGTCTGTGCCAAGCAGGTGCCCTTGGCTGCAGGGCGGGGTGGGTCCAGGGCACTGACCCTCTAACCAGCTGCTGCATCAACCCGCTGGCATCCTGACAGCCCCTAACCCAGTCTGACAGCCAGGATGACAGGCCAAAAGAGTTGGAGGCTGGAGTGCTGGAGAGAAGAGGGGGATAGCCTAGCCGGAGGCCACAGGGAGGGGCCAAGAGTTGGCTGAGGGGGGGGAGAATGAGAGCCCAGCGATGACTAACCCAGGCGCCCCACCCAGCCAGCCGGCTTCACAGGCGGTCAGGGCCAGGCCTGGGCTAGGGGCCCCACAACCGGACAGGCTGGGGGGAGGTGCAGAGGTGACCTTCTCTCGGCCCAAGACGGCCAGTTAGGCTGGGGAAATGGGGTTAGAGTTTCCAGGCCCTCCTCCTGCCCGCTCCCCCGCCCCAAAGCGCGGTGAAACCCTAACCTTTGGGTTGCATAAGGCCCCCGCACCGCCGCCCCCTACTCCTCTCCCCTCCCCCCTTACATAACATCCCCTGGAGAGAACGAGAGGAGGGGCCGGCCCGCCCAGCGACCCCTTCCCTGCCAGGGCGCTGAACTGGCCCTGACCCAGTGAGCGCTGATAGAGGCAAAGCACCTCCCCCCACCCACCCAGTCCAGATCCTCCCAGGCTGGGAGGCCAATTTCCGAAGCCTCTGGCCGGAGGGCGCAGGGGTTACCCGGCCCCAGCCCTCCTGCCCCTCGGCTTCCTCCCAGCTATTCCGCAAGACCTTCCGCGACGACTCATGTCCCGGCCTCTTTCTTTCAATCTCCTGACACACTACTCCAGCCAACCCAGCTCCCTCTCCCCGGAGCGCTCCTGCCCCGCCGCCCCCTCTCCCCTCCCCCAGAAAGGCAGGGTGTGGCCGCCAGGACCCTACTTTCCCCCATCACCCTGTTACCCTGGTTCCCCCATGGCGGCCGGGTCTCCAGCTCACACCCACCTGGTGCTGGGTGGGGGGGGGGTTGCTGAGGTTAGGGGAGCAAACCAATGCGTCCGCTCCCCACGGCCGGCGGCGCTGTCTCTTCCCAGCGCCCAGCACACACCGGCTCCAGTCTCCGATCAGCTGGCGGCGTCGTGACGCACGAGCTGCGCTTGCACCGCCCCGGGCCAATCACCGCCCACTGTTGGGCAGCATGACCACACCCACTTGGGGGCACAGCACTTCGGCTTGGTCCCGCCTCTCCGGCAGTCTTAGCCTGATTGGCAAGGAGGTCACCCCTTCGCCTTGTGCAGTTACGCTAAGCCACGCCCACCAACTCATGAGCTGACCAATAGGTGAAAGGGTGTAGCCCAGCCCTCCGCTAAGCTACTTGCTTTGAAGAGCGCTACGTCAAACCAGAGTCCCGAAGAGGAGAAGGAAGTAAAGGCGTGTGTGTTTGCAATGCATACTGGTTAATGTAGTTCTCGGTCTGACAAGCTCGTTTCCAGAATCCAGCGCGCTCTGTGAGTTGGCATTTTTAAACTGAGCTCTGAATCCATCCCGGCCAAGTCCTTAAAGGGCCACAGCCCCCTCCTTTTGGGGGGCTGTGCTTCTTTTAGACAACCCCAAAACTGACTCGCTGGCCTCCTTAGGAGGCGAGCTCTCTAACGGAAAGGTGGAGCAGGCGAAGCAGCAGGAGTGGGCAGAGTTGTAGGTGGAAATCAGCCCCCAGGACAGCAGAGACAGCTCCATTGGATGAGGACTCCTGAGGGCTTTTGGGGGAAGAAAGGATTGCCTAACTCGCCGAGTTTCACCTTTCACTGGAGAGTCTTAGTCCTCTCCTCTAGGAGACCCCTTCCTAGCCTAAGGAGGCTTTTCTTGTAGAAGATGTCTCGTTCCAGACGCAGAAGAGCCAGCCCAGAGTCTCTTAATATATATAGCACAGTCTTCACCTGAGGGTACAGGGAAGACTTCTGGTCAAAAAATCGGGCATGGACCGTGCCAAAGTGCAATTGGTCAGCAACCCCATCCTACGGTTAAACTCCTGTTCGGCCCCGCCCTCCTGAAGCTTTTCACTGACTCAGGCCTACTTAGGGAAGCGATTTCAAAGGTGAAGACCAATGAGGAGGGTGCTCTTTCCCCAGGGACCAATCAGAGCCTAGAGGGGCGGGGGTTGGGCAAAAACTGAAATGAACCCAATGACTTAGCAAAAGCTGCTGATATGCTTACTTAAAGGGGCAATTCTAGGACCTCCCTCATCATCGCCCTCCCCATACCCCCCGCCGCTTCCACCACCAAGGAGGATTGTGTAGACACGGATCCCTGACTTTTACATAAGCTCGAAATTGGCTGTGAGCTTGACTGAGTCAGAGGGATGGAGCCTGGAGTGAGAGAGTTCCTTCTGGGTTAAATACGGGCTTTACTATGTAACGGTTATTAGTTTCTTGGAGCTCCAGAATTCTGAGCCTGTGTTCAGTACATTGTGCCTTTAAGGAAACTTCCTGCCTTCCGCCCCAGTAACAGCTGATTGTTGGAAAGTGTGACCTCAGGGGACGAATCAGCTGTTACCACATCCTCCTCCCAGCCTTCCCTCCTCCATCCTTTTATCCTGTCCCCTACCCCCACCATGAGTGGTGAGTGAAGAAAGAAGGAACCCCAAATATGAGGGACCTGATAGTTTTCCCTCCTCTTCCCGACCCTATCTGCTTATTAGTTCTTCCGAGGTTCATAAGCTTGGAACGAGAGGTATTTCCTGTTAGTACTGTCAACTCAAATCCACCCTCCCTGGTCTAGTGGGGAGGCCAGTGTTGGAGAGGCCCAGAAAGATGGCCTACTGGGTGTGTGGGTGTTCCAGGACTGGGTAGGAGGTGGTGGTTTACAGCGAAGCAGACGACCAAGCCTAGGGGAGAGGAATGGCTTGGAAAGCAAGCCCTGGGGCCAGAACCTGCTGCCCGCTACTCCCTGCTCAAGTTACTTGCTTTCAGTTCAGACAGGGGCTTGCTAAGGGGTTGCTCCTGGCTTTGTCCATTCATTCCACTTCTGAAAAGCCACTTGGCCCTTGGCTGCTCCATTTTTTACTCTCAGGGGTAAGTTGCCCACCAACCCTTCCCCACCGCACAGGAAGGGTGGTGTTTCCCAGGGGTTGCAGGTGGGACATGCTGACCCAGGAACCAGGGACTTTGACTAGAAGTCCTGCAGGTAGACCCAGGTAAATATTTTCCCTCAGCCCTGAGCCGGGAGTCAGGGTTACTCCAGGACAAGCTTAGTGTGAAGTCCCAGGACTGACTTGGCAAGGTTGGGGGAAACTGAGTAGAGCCCTGGCCAAGTCTCACCAGCTGCCCCTATTCCCCATTATCCTACCATAGAAATCCCATCCCCTTCCCAACCGAGGCCCTTAGGGTAGGCCCTTCTCCATTTTGCTCTGCCCACTTTCCCCTTCCCTTCCATAGGGAAGAAACACAGGCTTTGAGTTCAGGGTTTTTCAGCTGCAGCACTATTGACACTGTGGGCCTGATAATTTTTTCTTGTGGGGGACGTTCTGTATATAGTACGATCTTGAGCAGCATCCCTGGCCTCTACCCAGTAGATGCCAGAAGCAACTCCTCCTCCCCAGTCGTGACAGTCAACTGTCTTCATCTCCAGATGTTGCCAAATGTCCCCTAGGGGCCAAATCCACACCCAGTTGAGAACCACTGAGTTAGACAACCTGGGTTCAAATCCCAGCTGTGAGCTTTTTAAAGATACTTAACCTCTCTGAGCCTCAATTTCTTCATTTACAAAACAGAGTGTATAATACATTCATGGTTTGTTGTAAGGATTAAAAAAGATTGTTTGAAAATACCTAGCACAATACTTGGCACACTGGCCCACAGTTGGTGCAGTAAGTGTTAGTGTCCTTCACTTCTGTCCCTGCCAGATCAGCAAGCGCTGACCTCACTCAGCATGGGCTGACTGCCGGAGCAGCTGCAGCCTCCCTCCCTGACTAACCAAGCCATGACCTCCAGGAAACCCAGTACTGAGGTGGATGAAGAGGGTTGGTCCCAGATATCCCAAAGCCCAAGGATGCTTGGGTTAAAATCCAGGCGAGCTTTTGTGGGGGCAGAAAAAATACAAACCCACTGCTGTCGAGTCAATTCCAACTCATGGTAACCTTACGTATTACAGAGTACAGCTGAGCTCCATGCAGTGGTTTTGTGAGAGAAAGGCCTGGCAAACTGCTTCCGTAAAGATGATAGCCAAGAAAACCCTATGGAGCAGTTCTACTATGAGTCGGAATCAACTCGAAGGCACCCAATTACAGTAACAATCCTTAAGAGAGCAGATTGTCAGGCCTTTCTTTTGTGGCCCCACTAGGTGAGTTTGAACTGCCAACCTTTTGATTAGTAGCCGACTGCAAACCATTTGTGCCACCCAGAGAACTTTGTGTGGGAAGGGAGAGAGAAATTACAGAGTAGAGCTGTTACAGAGCATTACTTTTCAAGGTGTGGCCTGCAGATTGCCTGCATCAGATTTGTGGGTCTCACACCAGACTACTGAATCAGAAGTACACCCTAAAGTTTGTGAAAACCACTGATCTAGGGTTCAGACTGGAGAGGGTGTTGGTGCTCCAGAAATCTCAGTGTACTAGTGCCCAGCATTGCAAGGACACCCCTATTCAAGGGAGGGAAAACAGAATTCCATGAGGTAAGGCCAGGTACAGGCAAGGTCACTGCTGCAGTGAAAGCCAAAACCACTAGAGGGCGGGGCACACACAGACTTGCCAAAAGAAAAGGTAGTATACCTACTCAAATCAAAACCAAACCCCTTGTGGTCGAGTCAATTCCGACTCATAGCGACCCTATAGGACAGAGTAGAGCTACCCCCTAGGGTTTCCAAGGAGTGCCTGGTGGATTCAAACTGCCGAGCTTTTAGTTAGCAACCGAACTCTTAACCACTACACCACCAGGGTTTCCAGTACCTACTCAGTCTAGGTAAACTGAGACCAGAGCAAGGCCCATGTGGACCCAACTATACTGGCACTCAGTTGAAGCTGGCACTACCTCTTGACCATCAAAACCCACCCCCCGCCCGGTCTCAGATATTCAGACCAACGCTAGGGATGAGGAATTATCACAGGACACCTCATTTCCCAGGTGAAAAAACAGTGGTGCCTGGCCATCACATGGCCAAAGAATACAGAGGACACTGGCTTTAGAATAAGATAGGCTTGGGTTTAAATCCTAGCTGATAACACTTATTAGCTATGTGACCTTGGGCAAGTTACCTAAAGTAGTCTGCTTCCTCCTCATCAAATGTGTATAAAATTATCTTCTGTGGTGAGAATTAAACAAAACAAGGTATGCAAAGTGCTTAGCATGGTGCCTGACTGCCTCTCGGTAAGTGCTCCATAAACGGTGGTTGTAAGTTATAACTGCCCAAGGTCATGTGACCAAGCACAGTAGAGGCTCCAGCTGTCCCTTGAAGGGAAACAGATCATGGCTGAGCCACTCCTGTCTTCTCTCTTTTCAGGTCTTCATTGTTTGCTGCTGTAGAGTTGACCTCCAACTCATGGCGACCCCATGCACAATGAGACAAATGCTGCCCAGTCCTGCGCCATCCCTGTAATCAGTTGGGGATTGGACTGTTGTGATCCAAGGGGTTTTCATTGGCTCATTTTCAGATAGTAGATGGCCAGGCAAGGAGCCCTGGTGGCACAGTGGTTAATTGCTTGGCAGCTAACCGAAAGGTTGGCAGTTAGAGCTCACAGCTCCTCCGTGGAAGAAAGATGTGGCAGTCTGCTTCCATAAAGACTACAGCCTTGGAAACCCTAGGGGGTGGTTCTACTTTGTCCTATGGGGTCGTTATGAGTCGGAATGGACTCAAAGGCAATGGGTTAGATGGCCAGGCATTTCTTCCTAGTTCGTCTTAGTCTGGAAGCTCCTCTGAAACCTGTTCAGCATCACAGCAACACGAAAGCCTCTACTAACAGACAGGTGGTGGCTGCTCATGACATGCATTGGCCAGGAATTGAATCTGGGTCTCTTCCATGGAAGGCGAAAATTCTACCACTGAACCATCACTGCCCTTCAGGTTTTCTTTTAGTCTTTAGTTTTTCTTAAGTGCCTTTATGGGACCCCCACACCTCTGCATGAAACTCCTACATGAGGCAAACCCTCCTCCTAGGAGTGAGGCTCAAAAAAAAAAAAAAAAAAAAAAAAAATAGAGGCAGTGGTTTCACTGCAGACAATGGTCTATCTGTCCTGCAAATGAGTCCCAACTAAGACCCCTTGAAGGAGTCTGGTAGTTTTGGTGCCAACTTTCTGGTTTCCGTTCCCTATCTTGTGCCGCACCCTTCCCCAGCTACGGTGGCACCTGCAAGGCTTTGACCACAGCAGGCAGGCTCTGCAGCACCACAGAGGCAGGAGACTTTCAACAGGAAGCCTTGGGGGGATGTTGCCTTCCAAGAACCCCAGGACTCTGGGCCTGGGCCATTTCTCTCCCTCAGATCTTCCAGAGTTTGTTTGTTTTAAAGGACTGTGAGAGAGCTGTCAGGAGGCAGGCCCCCCAGGGCAGGAAGTCTGGGCACCAAGCTTTTAGCCTCCATTCTGCCACTTGGGCAAGCCTCTCTGGCGTCTCTCGGTTATCACCTGTAAAATATAAACAATAAGAACCGCCCTCCCTACCTCACAGAGTGTTGTGAGGGCCAAATGGAATGCTACTGATGAGATGCTTTGAAAAATTAAAAACTTGCTTTGGAAGGTAGCGTCGAGGTGCTAAGGGGACTTGATGTGTAAAGTCCCAGCGCTGCCGCTGACTGTGTGGCTAACCCGTCCCCTTTTGGGGCCTCAGTTTTCTTATCTATAAAACCAGAGGATGGGAGATCAGCCCTCTGCAGGCTGGGATGTCTGGGAAAAGTCTTCCCAGGTCCGCTTTTTGGCGCGCTGCAGGAGGAAGCAAGGAAGGGAAGGGAAATCTCGTGGACAGCTCAGCATCTCCCTCCCCGGAACCCGCTGGGGCCGCCTGGAGGCCCGCCCAGCCTTAGGAGGAAGCGAAGCCCGGACCAGGCCAGAGCAGAGCCGCTAGAAGGGAGGGCGCTGATGTCGGCAGGAGGCGGATCCCTTCTATCCCATTCGAGCCACGTGCGGTTGTTTCCGTGCCGGGGCGATCACGTGACTCGCGTCAGCTGACCCGTCACGGTGGAACCGGGTGCTAGCGCCCTGCAGCCCCCGCCCCGCCGCGCCCCGAGCTCAGCATCCTGTGAGGGGTAAGAGCGACCCTTGCCCTCACCTCCTCTGCCCCTGGCCCACCCCAGCCGCCTCTGCCCCATCCCTTTTCCCTTGCCTATCCCACTCCGCCCGCCCTGGCACCCCGGAAGCCGTTGTGAGGAGGGCCGTGGCCGGGCTCAGCCCCACGCTGCCCCCAGGCGGCCAGGAGGGGATGGCCCAAGGGAGAAGGGGGCGGGAAGTCGCTCTTACCACCCGGGCTGAGGGCTGCTCCCCGCCCCCACGTCCCGACATGGAGGGGCTGCTCCGGAGCGTGGAGAAGGACCTGAACATCGATGCCCGACAGCTGGCTCCGGCCTCGGGGGGCACCCACGTGGTGGCTTTAGTTCCTGTGCGCTGGCTGGCCAGCCTCCGCGAGCGCTGGCTGCCCCTGGGACCCTGCCCCCGGGCTGAGGGCCTGGGCGAGACGGAAGTCAGGACTCTCTTGCAACGCTCGGTGCAGAGGTTGCCCCCAGGCTGGACACGCGTGGAGGTGCACGGGCTGCGGAAACGGAGACTCTCCTACCCACTGGGCGGGGGTCTGCCCTTTGAGGAGGGGTCCTGCAGCCCCGAGACCCTCACTCGCTTCATGCAGGATGTGGCTGCCCAGAATTATCGCAATCTGTGGCGCCATGCGTATCACACTTACGGGCAGCCGTATAGTCATAGCCCTGCCCCTTCAGCGGCCCCTGCCCTGGACTCAGTAAGGCAGGCTCTGCAAAAGGTCTATGGTTGCGCCTTCATGCCAGTGGGTGAAGCTACCCAGTGCCCATCATATGTCAGAGATGGTCCCTGTGCCCCTCGAGGCAGCCCACCCTGCCCCAGTCTTCTGCGAGCTGAAGCCCTGCTGGAGTCGCCAGAGATGCTCTATGTGGTACATCCTTATGTACAGTTCTCTCTACATGATGTGGTCACCTTCAGCCCTGCCAAGCTGACTAACAGCCAAGCCAAGGTGCTCTTCATTCTCTTCCGTGTGCTGCAGGCCATGGATGCCTGTCAGAGCCAGGGGCTGGCCTGCGGGGCCCTATCTTTGCATCACATCGCTGTGGATGAGAAGCTTTGCAGCGAGCTCCGGCTGGACCTGAGTGCTTATGAGAGGCCTGAGGAGAATGAGAACGAAGAGCCCCCTGCAGCAGGGGACGGGGCCAGCACTGAGCCTGGGCAAGAGCAGACAGGGAGGCCTGAGTGTCTCACCTGCAAGGAGGAACTTAGGAACCTCGTGTTAGACTGGGTCCATGGCCGCATCAGCAACTTCGACTACCTCATGCAGCTGAATCGGCTGGCAGGTCGGCGGCAGGGCGATCCCAACTACCACCCAGTGTTACCCTGGGTAGTGGACTTCACCACACCGCAAGGGCGCTTCCGAGATCTGTGCAAGTCCAAGTTCCGCCTCAACAAGGGGGATAAGCAGCTGGACTTTACGTATGAGATGACACGGCAGGCGTTTGTCGCAGGTGGTGGGAGTGGTGGGGAGCCGCCTCACGTGCCTCACCACATCTCAGATGTGCTCTCCGACATCACATACTACGTGTACAAGGCTCGGCGCACACCCCGGTCAGTACTCTGTGGACATGTCCGGGCACAATGGGAGCCCCACGAGTACCCTGCCAGCATGGAGCGCATGCAGAACTGGACCCCCGATGAATGCATCCCTGAGTTCTACACTGACCCCTCTATCTTCTGCTCCATCCACCCTGACATGCCTGACCTGGATGTGCCGGCCTGGTGCAGCTCCAGCCAGGAGTTCGTGGCTGCCCACCGGGCACTGCTGGAGAGCCGAGAGGTGTCCCAGGACCTGCACCACTGGATCGACCTCACGTTCGGCTACAAACTCCAGGGCAAGGAGGCTGTGAAGGAGAAGAATGTGTGTCTGCACCTGGTGGATGCCCACACCCACCTCATCAGCTATGGCGTGGTGCAGCTGTTTGACCAGCCGCACCCGCAGCGCCTGGCTGGTGCACCTACCCTTACCCCTGAACCTCCACTCATCCCCAGGCTGTTGGTCCAGCCCATCCAGGAGACCACAGGCCGGGAGGACTTGGTAGGACAGCTGACAAATGGGGTGGGTAGGCTGGTTTTGGAGGCCACTGCCTGTGAGGCTGGGTGGACGAGGGACAGACCCATGGCGGGGGAAGATGACTTGGAGCAGGCCACGGAAGCTCTGGATTCCATCTCCCTTGCTGGGAAGGCGGGTGACCAGCTGGGCTCCTCCTCCAGCCAAGCCCCCCCTGGCCTCTTGTCTTTCTCAGTAACCTCGGCCCCTCGCCCAGGCCGCAGGAGCAAAGCTGCTGGGGTAGACCCTGGGGAGAGCGAGGAGGGGAAGATCCTTCTTCCTGAGGGCTTCAATCCTGTGCAGGCTCTGGAGGAGCTGGAGAAACTGGGCAACTTCCTGACCAAAGGCCTAGGTGGCCAGTTGGAGGTGCCTGAGCAGCCCCAGGTCTGGCCGCCCATGCAGCTGCGGGACCTCTTCCATCGGGACATGCAGGCGCTGGGGGTCCTGCTGGCCGAGATGGTCTTTGCCACCAGGGTCCGGACGCTGCAGCCTGATGCGCCTTTGTGGGTACGCTTTGAGGCTGTACGAGGACTCTGCACACGTTACCCCAAGGAGATCCCCGTGTCTCTGCAGCCTGTGCTGGACTCGCTTCTGCAGCTGAGTGGACCTGAAAGCCCTGTGGTTGGGGAGAAGGGCAAGCTGGACCTGCCGTTTGAGTACAGGCCCATCTCCCAGGGGCTGCCCCCGCCCTCCCCGGCCCAGCTGCTCAGCCCCTTCAGCTCCGTGGTTCCCTTCCCTCCATACTTCCCAGCGCTACACAAGTTCATTCTCCTGTACCAGGCAAGGCGCTTGGAGGACGAGGCCCAGGGACGTGAGTTGGTGTTTGCTCTGTGGCAGCAGCTGGGTGCGGTGCTGAGTGACATCACTCCCGAGGGCCTGGAGATCCTGCTGCCGTTCGTGCTGTCCCTCATGTCTGAGGAGCACACGGCTGTGTACACAGCCTGGTACCTATTTGAACCTGTTGCCAGGGCACTGGGCCCCAAAAATGCCAATAAGTACCTACTGAAGCCTCTCATCGGTGCCTACGAGAGCCCCTGCCGACTCCACGGCCGCTTCTACCTGTACACGGATTGCTTTGTGGCCCAGCTCATGGTTCGGCTGGGCCTGCAGGCCTTCCTCATCCACCTGCTGCCCCATGTCCTGCAGGTGCTGGCTGGTGTGGAGGCCTTCCAGGAGGAAAGCAAGGGCCTGTCAGGGGCTGTGGAGGATGAGGAGAGCGGGCTCCCAGGGGCCGGGCCGGGCTCCTGTGCTTTTGGGGAGGAGATTCAGATGGATGGGGAGCCCGCCGCCTCCTCGGGCTTGGGGCTGCCGGACTACACGTCTGGCGTCAGCTTCCATGATCAGGCCGACCTCCCCGAAACTGAGGACTTCCAAGCCGGGCTCTATGTGGCTGAGTCGCCACAGCCCCAGGAGGCGGAGGCTGTGAGCCTGGGCCGGCTGAGTGACAAGAGCAGTGCCAGCGAGACCTCCCTGGGCGAGGAGCAGGCCGCGGACGAGGGGGGTGCCCCTGCGGACAAGAGCAGCCTCAGGTCAGGGGACAGCAGCCAGGACCTGAAGCAAAGTGAGGGCTCAGAGGAGGAAGAGGAGGAGGAGGAAGGCTGTGTGGTGCTGGAGGAGGAGGAGGGGGAGCAGGACGAGGTCACCAGGGCATCTGAACTCACTCTCTCCGAAACGGTGCTGTCCATGGAAACGGTGGTGGCCAGCGGCGGGGGAGATGGGGAGGAGGAGGAAGAGCCGCTGACAGAGCAGTCGGAGGGCAAAGAACAGAGGATCCTGCTTGGTAAGTCTCAGGCTGGGGGTCGTTGGCCTGGCACTCCTCCCTTTCACACAGCAGCATCTGCTGGCCACCTGCTCTCTCCTGTGCTGCCTGGAGGTCCATCCACAGGCTGTCACTGGCAGAGGAGATGTAACATTGTAGACAGCCTTATGAGAGAGCAGTATGTCAGTGCAGATTGGGTTAGTACCATGATGAACTAATCTGGGTTACTAGGAGGAGATGTAAAACGTGTAGTTGTAGTTTTCAGGGTCGTAGAGGGCCTTCCTGAAAGTAGAGTCAGTTTGAGGTTTAAGGAGTAGAAGGCAGCCAGGTGAAAATGGTAGGGTCTGAAGTGGGAGGAGCCTTCCAGGCAGAGGGAACAGCATGTGCGAGGCTCTGAGGCTGTCCTGGTTTCATGATAGAATCAGTAAAAAGTCAGCATGGGTAGACTTAAGAGAGCAGAGGGGAGAGAGGAGGGAGCAGAGGCCACAGGGGGAGGTAGCCAGGGCCAGGCCAGGCCTCATTAAAGAATGTGGGGATTTTCCCTGAAAGGGAATCCTCCTGCCAGTTGTGCTTGAGGATGGGAGCCCAGAGCAGCCTCAAACCTAGAGTCCCAAAGACCAGGGCCTGGGGCACCTTCTGCCACTTGGAAATGGAGGGTGGTAGTGTGGGGTGATGGGGGTTAGGTGGGGCCCCTGGGCAGTGAGTGGAAGCCAGAGATGTTGGGTGGGGAGTAGTGAAGCAGGGGGAGTGCTGAGCCATTGTTATCTATGAGCTCAGGGTCTGCTCTCGCCCTGCAGATACGGCCTGCAAGATGGTGCGCTGGCTGTCCGCCAAGCTCGGCCCCACCGTGGCGTCCCGCCACGTGGCCCGGAACCTGCTCCGTCTGCTGACATCTTGTTATGTTGGTAAGGCCTGTGGTCAGTGCTGGAGATGGGCTTCTTACCAGGCCATCTGCCCATCTTCAGTCTTCTCTAGGGGCTCCTTCCTCCTCCCAGGTTCTGGGCCCCTCTGTGTATGCTTCTGCCTCCTTTGGGTGGGGCGTGGGGCAGACCTTAGGCTAGAGCAAGCAGAAGCAGCCACCACAGTCCCTAGAAGGCCGACCTCCCTCCTGCCCTCTGTTAGCTATTCAAGGCTGCTGGCCCTTCCTTGGCAGGGCCCACCCGGCAACAGTTCACAGCAAGCAGTGGCGAGAGCCCCCCGCTGAGTGCCGGCAACATCTACCAGAAGAGGCCGGTGCTGGGCGATATAGTGTCGGGGCCTGTGCTCAACTGCCTCCTCCACATTGCCCACCTGTATGGGGAGCCCGTCTTCACCTACCAGTACCTGCCCTACATCAGCTACCTGGTCAGTCACCAATCAGGCAGGCCCGGGGGAAGGGAAGCTGAGAAGCCTAAGTGTTGGCCCCGGGATCTCTGGGGGTGAAAGGGGGGCCTTGGAGCATCCTAGCTCTCATCCACTCTGTGGCCCTAGGTGGCCCCAGGCAGCACTTCAGGCCCTAGCCGACTGAACAGCCGCAAGGAGGCAGGGCTGCTGGCAGCAGTGACATTGACCCAGAAGATCATCGTGTACCTCTCGGACACCACCCTCATGGACATCCTGCCCCGTATCAGCCATGAGGTCTTGCTGCCTGTGCTCAGCTTCCTTACTTCCCTCGTCATGGGGTAGGCCTCTGCCCAGCCCCTGTGGTGGGAGCAGCCAGCCAAGGGAGCTCCCCAGGAGGGGTTGGGAAGCTTAGTGGAGAGGAAATAACACTGGACTAGGTGTCAGGAGGGTCCCTGATTGGCACTGGTAGTTTGCACTTGGCTGCTAACTGAAAGGCTGGCGGTTCGAACCCACCCAGTGATGCTGTGGAAGAAAGGCCTGGCGATCTGGCTAAAGATTACAGCCAAGAAAACCCTGTGGAGCTCAGTTCTAGTCTGTAACACATGGGGTCCCCATGAGTTGGAATGAACTTGATGGCAGCGGGCCTGGTTTGGTTGTTTTGGGGTATCAGGAATCCCAGGTTCTGGTTCTGACTGCACAACCCTGAGCAAGCCACCCCTTTTTTTCTGTGCCATAGTTTCCTCATCTGATTTAGACTTGTTGGTCTTAAATAAAGCCTTTGATAGCTACTGGTAAGTCCAACAGAGTGGGAGCTGAGCTCATAAGCTCTATTTCCAGGTTCCCAGGTGGAGCCCAGGCGCGAACCGTCCTGTGTATGAAAACCATCAGCCTCATTGCCCTCATCTGCCTGCGCATCGGACAGGAGATGGTCCAGCAGCACCTGAGTGAACCCGTAGCCACCTTCTTTCAAGTCTTCCCTCAGCTGCATGAGCTTCGGCACCAGGTGGGCAGACCTGCCTGCTTGGCTGCGGTGGGGTGGGGCGGGGCGGGGCAGATGGGGATGCATTTGGTTTACTCCCTGGGCTTCCTGCCACTAGGATCTGAAGCTGGATCCTGTGGGCCGTGGTGAGGGCCAGCTGCCAAAGGTGGTCTTCTCTGATGGGCAGCAGCGGCCAGTGGACCCCAGCCTGCTGGACGAGCTGCAGAAGGTGTTCACCTTGGAGATGGCCTACACTATCTACGTGCCTTTCTCCTGCCTGCTGGGTACTGCCCCGTTGTTCTCCCTTGGACAGCCTTTGTGGCTTCCTCTCTTCCCCCGGGAGGACCCCAGGCTTCCCCTGCCCCTAGAAGCAGCAGTGGGTGTTAAGTACAATTTTCTGGGTCAGGGCAAAGGGATTTGGCCTCACACTCTGAGTCCAAAGGTGACATATAAACAGGGACTGAGCTTTAACTAGCAAGAAAGGCACAAGAGCCAGCCTGTAATATTGAGTCTCCTTGGGGATGGGCAGGGGGAATCGGGTAGATATATGACAGTGTCCAGAAGCTGAGAGGGAATGGGAAGCCCTTAATAATAGCTGTCATTTACACAGCCCCCATACAGGCCGAGGTCCCTGGGTGGTATAGCTAGTTTGCTCTCAACTGCTAGCCTAAAGGTTGGCAGTTTGAACCCACGCACTAGCACCATGGAAGAAAGTCCTGGCGGTCTGCTTCCGTAAAAGATTACAGCCAAGAAGACGATAATGGAGCAGTTCTACTCTGTAACAGATGGTGTCGTCGTGAGTCGGAATCGACTCGATGGCAAAGGGTTTTTTTTTCATACAGGCCAGGCATTGCTGAGCATTTGAATGTCATCTGTGGTTAGGTACCATTATCACTCCTCTGCTGAAATGTAAGCTCTGTGAAGGCAGTGAACCAACTGTCCTGTTCACTGTTCTCTTTCTGGTGCCTGACATGGTACCCAGCACATATAGAAGACACTTGTATATGTATTTGTACTGAATGAATGGAGCCACCTTTACTGGGGAGGCTCAGAGATGAAGTCAATCGGCCAGTTACACAGCCAGCACCTGCCCTGTCTCTTGTGGTTCCCGAGCCCTTGGATGGGTGGTGGCAGCTCCCTGCCGGCTTCCCTGATCTTAGGCCCTCTCTTACTGCCATCCAGGTGACATCATCCAGAAAATCGTCCCCAACCATGAGCTGGTCGGGGAGCTGGCAGCGCTGTATTTGGAGAGCATCAGCCCGAGCAGTCGCAGCCCTGCCAGCGTGGAGCCCTCCGTGCCCAGCACCGGCCCTGAGTGGGACCCCCAGGGCAGGGGCTGCCCCCAGGATGACGGCCACTCAGGGACTTTCGGGAGCGTCCTGGTCGGGAATCGTATCCAGATCCCCACAGACTCGCAGCCTGAGACCCCCGGCCCTCTGGGCCCCATCTCCGGGGTGGGCGGCAGGGGCCTCAGCAGCAGCAGTGAGGACCACGCCCTGAAGCGGGAGCTGCCACGCAGCGCGCACGGGCTGAGCGGGAACTGGCTGGCCTACTGGCAGTATGAGATTGGTGTGAGCCAGCAGGATGCTCACTTCCACTTCCACCAGATCCGCCTGCAGAGCTTCCCCGGCCACTCGGGGGCTGTCAAGTGTGTGGCGCCCCTGAGCAGCGAAGACTTCTTCCTGAGTGGCAGCAAGGATCGGACGGTGCGCCTCTGGCCGCTCTACAACTATGGGGACGGTACCAGCGAGACAGCCCCACGCCTGGTCTATGCCCAGCACCGCAAGAGTGTTTTCTATGTGGGCCAGCTTGAGGCTCCGCAGTATGTGGTGAGCTGTGACGGGGCTGTGCACGTCTGGGACCCCTTCACAGGTGAGCCGGCCCAGGTGAGGCCTGTTCTGTTGCTGCCATCTCGTGCCCCACCGGCTTCCTGGAATGGGGCCCAAGGGTGGGGAGAGTTGGGCTATAATGATATGTGCGTTTGGGGAGACCACGTGAGGACACACAGAGACACCGTTAAGGGCTTGGAGTCAGTTAAACCTGAGTGCGAATTGGCTGTACCAACTTTCTTGCTGAGTGACCTTGAACAAGGCCCTTTGCTGCTGAAAGCGTCAATTTACCCATTTGTAAAAAGGGAATCGGAAATACTAGTTTGGAGAATAATGCATGTAGGGATTTGCCATAATGTAGCACATGGCACCTATTTGGTAATTGGTTGCTTAGTTATTTTTTGGCATTGTTATAGGGAGAAATATGGTTAAAAAGGGGAAGGGGATGGAGTAGTGTTGGGGTGGACAGAGAAGGTGGTATTTGGTCAGGGGGTGCTATGTGAAGACAAGAGGTTCCTTTGCGGACAGGCTTGGCCTTGCCATGGAAGCAGGAAGGTAAAAGGGTAAAGAAACATCTTCGGCGTTTTTCTGAGGACCTCGGAGCTTCTGGGCATAGGCAGTAGATCTGGGGTGGGCCAGGGGGGTAGGCGGGAGTCAGGGGGCTAAGGGGGCCAGGGCTCTTCCATCCGATGCTGGGACCCCAGATCCACTGCATGCTTCCTCCCAGGGAAGGCCCTTCGCACAGTGGAGCCTTCAGACAGTCGGGTGCCCCTGACCGCTGTGGCTGTCATGCCCGCCCCGCACACCAGCATCACCATGGCCACCTCTGACTCTACCCTGCGCTTTGTGGACTGCAGGAAACCCGGCTTGCAGGTAGCAGGGGCACCCATCTTCCTGACTCCTGGCTGGGGTACCTGGCTGGGAGGGGAGACCCACGAAGAGAGACAGCCAGGGTATTGTCCCCAGGACACTTAGTGTTTCTCTTTGGAGATAGATCACCCACAGCAGCAAATCCTGGGGCTGGGACTCTAGCCTGTGATGGAAGGTGAGGGGAACAGAGGAGGGGAAAGGACACTGGGCTTTTGCCTCCGCTTAGTAGGGGGACAGAGGCTCAACCTTCCTGCTTTGTGGGCTTAGGTGGTGGGGTAGGACCTGTAGGGAGAAGCGGGATGGGGCAGGTGGTGCTCCCTCGCTCTCAATCTCCGTCTGCCTGCAGCACGAGTTCCGCTTGGGCGGTGGGCTGAACCCTGGGCTTGTCCGCTCCCTGGCGGTCAGCCCTAGTGGCCGCAGCGTCGTGGCTGGCTTCTCCTCGGGCTTCATGGTGCTCCTGGACACCCGCACAGGCCTGGTTCTGCGTGGCTGGCCGGCCCATGAGGGGGACATCCTGCAGATCAAGGTGAAGATCCAGGTCCCCTTGCCCTCCTCATTGCCCAGCCTGACGCCAGTACCTGCTCCAGCCCCTCATCTCTGATGACACCTGCTCAGGGACGAACAGACAGGGAGGGTGCCCTCCTGGGCCAACTCAGGAGCCAGCTGCAGTGCAGGGGCCTGGGCAGGAGGCAGGCCGTGGGGGCGGGAGCAAGGGGGCAGAGCTGACCCTGATGCTTCCTGGAGATGTTCTAATGAGTAACCCTTGTCCATATTTGTCTTGCTTGGAGGATCAGGGGTCGGGCCCTGTCCGTGACCCAGTTCAGGTTAAATAAAGCTCAGTAGAGAGGCTGTTTACAGCCGCTAGCCCACTGAGCAGAGTCCATGCCCCGCACTGGGCTGCCCTAGTGGGGGCAGGGGCAGGCCTGGGCGTGGGGGTCCTGCCCCCCTTTCCTGCTCCACCCTTATTCTCAATCACAGTTCTCAGGGAAGGAACAGGGCTACTTGTGGGAGGATTTCTCTAGGCAGCCGGGACTCTCCCACCCTCCTGGATGGAGGCCAGGGGACATGCACTGCCACTGTGAGGGCAGGCTGCCCCAGGCTCCCTCCAGGGCCCCAGGTGCCTCTAAATTCAGACATTCCAGCAAAGGGCCAGGAGGACTCTAGGGTCAGCCTGGGTGTTAATCGTGCCTCTGCCATTTACTGGCTTTGTGACTTGGGCCATTTTCTTGACCTCTTAATCTCTCTGAGCCTCAGTTTTTTCCTCTGTAAAATGGAGACAATGACAGCATTTACCTCAGAATTGTTATGAAGATTAGATGTGTAATGCTGCATGCCTAGCACATAGCAAGTTCTCAAACTATAGTGATGAATAGATTAATAACATTCTAGTATGTTAACGTTAGCATTCGTATGACATGGGAGGGTGGCAGTCTGTCATCCACTCAGGGTACCCCATCTTCCCATGGGATGCTGTGGGAGGAGTCGGGAAGACCCCTGGGGCTCTGTGGGCTCAGCCCTTGCTGAGGCTGTCCTCTCCCTGGGCAGGCAGTGGAGGGCAGTGTCCTGGTCAGCTCCTCCTCTGACCACTCCCTGACTGTTTGGAAAGAGCTGGAGCAGAAGCCCACGCATCACTACAAGTCAGCATCCGACCCTATCCACACCTTTGACCTGTATGGCAGCGAGGTGGTCACCGGCACCGTGGCCAACAAGATCGGCGTCTGCTCCCTGCTTGAGCCGCCCTCCCAAGCCACCACCAAGCTCAGCTCTGAGAACTTCCGGGGCACGCTCACCAGCCTGGCCTTGCTGCCCACCAAGCGCCACCTCCTGCTGGGCTCAGACAATGGGGTCGTGCGCCTCCTAGCCTAGGCTGAGTTGGGGGCTGGCGGGGGGCTGGCCTGGCAAGAGTTGGCAGACATCCCCAAGAGTCCACCCCCAACAGCAGTTCCCTTCAGGCCGGCCTGGGACCCCATACCCTGTGTATCCATGTGACCAGCCAGCTGGGGCCTCCAGCTGGGCTGTGCCTGGGCCCCTGAACCCCTAAAGCCAACTAGGCTGCCAGAAGGTATCTGACAAGTCTTCACAGCTTGGGGAGATGCTGCCCCCAGCCAGCGGGAAGCAAGAGAGAGAGTGTGGGAGAGCATCAGGTATCCTTGTTTCTCCTGGACCTGCCCTCTGTGTCCACATGAGGACTGGAAGGCTCCACGAAGGGGAAGGGAGGCTGGCCCTGCCCAGCCAGTCTCCAGCCAAGGCCCCCCTTGCTGGACTCTCTCTCCCTGTTCTGAAAGGGCAGGGATGCTGCTTTGGTCCAGGGCACTGATGGTGCTTGGACTCCAGCTGCTGGGGAGGGCTGGCTGTGGTCCAGGAGTTAAGGGCCTTGGTCTGGGATATAAGTGTCCACCCAGCCAGGCCTGGCCTGGTATGGGACCAGTGGGGAAAGAAAGAGGGTAGGACCAGGGGAGGGAAGATGGGCTGGGCCAGCTGGTGCCAGCTCAGCGTGACCCCATGCCTTGCCTGCCCACCCCCACCCACAGTGTTTGTGCCTTGAGCTGAGGAGGCAGCTCCTAGGGCCAGAACCCCTCTGAGGGGGGAGGGTCCATGACCCCGAGAGAAGGGGCAAGAAGAATCATCTCTGCACCTCAGGTCTCTCCCAGGGGACAGGAAGACCCAGGTGTCCCCTTGTCCTCACACTGGAGCCGAGATGAGGTCTGAGGCTCGGCCCTGTTGCCTCCTCACTATCTGCAATAGATGTAAATATGGTCAGTAAATGGTTTGGAAGAGCTGTGGAATGGAGTGTGGCTGTTCTTGGTGGTGTTAGGGTGGGGAAAGTTGAGACCCAGCGGCTTCCAGGGCAGTGGGGAGGGGTGGGGGTGGGGGCGGCAGCCTGACCACTGCTCTTTGGGCGGCATGAGGTATGGGGCTTTGGTGCCTGCAGCCCCAGGCCAGTTTCCAGAACCCTCATCCTTCGGGAGGGTCAGGAGGCATTCCTCCCGGTGAGGTAGGACTTGAATACCTCCGAGAGAAGCTCCATCCCTCAGCATGCTCCTCTCCCCACCGCAGGCTGAAGGCAGCCAACCAGGATCCTGGGCTTTAAGGGTTGGGGGTGGGCATCCTATCCCAGGCTTTCTGCCTAGACGCCTGCAGCTTCCTCTTCCCTCCCTTGGGGCGAGGGAGGCAGCTGTGGGGAAGAGGGGAGGACAAGGTTGGAAGCAGGAACCTAGATGTGACCCTGGGTCCAGCTCTGTGGCCTTGGGCAGGTCCACGTAACTTCTCTGAGCCTGGCTGGAACGGGAATCATCCCACCTGTAGGGCCTCTGGAAAGCTTGACATAGGGCCAAGCCCCTGCCCTTCCTGGGTCTGCCCTCACCTGACCAAGCCCAGCCTCCTCTATTGTCTCCTCCTGTACCTCCTTTCTCCAGGCTCAGGTGGGATCCAAACCTATGGGGGCTCCAGGGTCCACCTCAGGATTAGATGTCTGGTGGGAAAGGGGCGAAAGGGGCTTCTGGCCCCAATATCAATGTTTAACCGGATGTGCTTGCCAATATTTACCAGAAGAGAAAGCAATCTGGAAAGGGGTTGGCTCAGAGCAAAGGTCCTGGTGGGAGGGGAGGGCTAGGCTGGGCTGGCTGGAGCTGGGCAAAGCGTGGGGAGCACCAAAGTGGGTCCAGAGGAACATCGTGTGCAGCAGCAAGGAACCTACAGAGGTACGAGGGAGGGGTGGCTAGGACCTGCTCCATGGGGCAGGAGAGGAGCTGGGAACTGGTCCCCTCTGTGGGAGTCTCTGCTGAATTTGTTCAGGAGGCCTGTAGATTCCCGGCCTCCTGAAGTGGTGAGGAGCCAAGGCTCGGCCTTTGCGGGTAAGACTGAGTGGGAAGTGGGGCTCAGTGTTGCTCTCTGGGATTTGAAGAACTAAAGTCCTTTTCTTGTGAGGAACACTCAAAAGCCCAGGCTGGAGCTCAGGACCATGGCCAAGGGCCCTGCCTGTTGTGGAGGGTAGGGTCAGGGTGATAGAAAGGTCTTCCTGATGGCCTGGCCCTGAGATTGGTGGCATTCCTGCTCTGTGGCCCCAGCTGAGGCTGATTTGTCTTCCCCCAGGTTAAGACCTGGTGGCTGAGCAGTTAAGAGCTTGCCTGCTAACCAAAAGGTCGGTAGTTCGAATCCACCAGCCACTCCTTAGAAACTCTATGGGGCAGTTCTGCTCTGTCCTGTAGGGTTGCTATGAGTTGGAATCGAATCGACGGCAATAGTTTTTTTTTTTTTTTTTCGTTAGGCTAAGAGCTGCTCATCCACCTGCCACTCAGCAGCCTGGTTTCCCAGAGCTGGCCTGGGCCAGGGTTGGGGGTGAGGCCTGTGATTCCCGTAAGTCCAAGGGTGGCTCTGGCTGGAGTCATTCCTTGGGCTCTACTGCTGGGTCAACAGGGCAGCTCTAGGGTCCACCCCACCACCCTGCTGTGTCTGAGGACCTCAGGGCCTCACTCCTGTCCATTCTGTGAGGCCTGGCCACATGGATAGCAGGTTGGGTGGGGGCTCTGGGTGGGGGGAGATGTAGTATGCAAGGGCTTCAGGGCAGGCTCCTCAGAAGGGGGGATCCTGAGCTAGAGTGAAAACAGCCATGAATGGAGTACCAGCCTTGTACTCAGTGTTTACGAAGATGGCCTTATCTGGGTCTTCACAACACAAATGGGAGGAGGTAGGGACTTTTGCTGCCATTTTCCAAGATAAGGTGAAGCCCAGAGGGGCTAAGGGAGGCACCCAGGTCACCGTGGCAGGAGGCAAATCTGAGGCCTTAAAGGATAAGGATTTTTTTTTTTTAAATAATATTTTCCTTCTATTAATCAAAACATTCTCAGTGCTGGAAATGTGAAAAACCAGAAAGAAAACAAAAAACAAGTGCCAGGAGAAATCCCAGCCTCTCAGAGCTGAGAAGCACCGCTAATGTGTTTTGGGCTCACGTTCCATAGCTCAGGAGTTGGTCGTGTCCATGAGCATGAGCGCGGTGGGTTGGATTCCAATGGCCGGGTGTGGGGGTATGAGGTGGGAGCTGAGACTTCCTATCCCTGACACAGGAACATGGCACTGCTCCGGGGGCTCCTGGTGTTTAGCTTGTCCTGCCTGCAAGGCCCCTACTTGGTGGTGAGCAGGGGTCTGGGTCTCGTGGGACAGGGGTCCCTCACGTTGAAGAAGAGGCTGGGAGGCAGTGTGGGAGAGGCCAGAGGGGCTGAGGGGGAGGAGGAGACGGGCCAGGCTGGGAGGTGAAGGAGGGGACAGGGTTGATGCAGGGTTTGGCTCTGATGGCGGCTTCCCCTCCTACCCCGTCCCTTTCTCAATAGTTCTCTCCTGTGAGTGCCATGGGGCCCTTGGACCAGCAGGTACTTGGGGAGTGAGGGGCATGTGAGAGGGAGGGAGGCCCCAGGGAGGAATTGGGTCTGAAGACTCACCTGTGACTTGTGCAGGTTGGGCGCTACACCAAGGGCCACTGTCCATCCGTTCCCTCGTCTCAGCAGTTCATGAGAGGGCAGAGCAGGGAGAAGTTTCCCCCGTTTCCCCTCTTCAAGTTGAACAAGGTACAAGCAGGTGGGGATGGGAAGAGTGGACGGGACCAGAGGGAGGAAGACCACCCAGCAGGGGTGAGGGGGCTAGGGGCATGGCATTGAGTCTGAGGCTCTGGAGTTTGGAGGCAGAAGGGAGAGGGTCGGAAGGACCAAAGGAAGGGACGTGGTCCCAGTGTCCATCACATGTCTCTCGCTTTTCCCTCAGGCCTGGGACAAGGTCCTGCCACCCCCAGGTGCTGGGGCTATGAGGGAGACCCTCAACACAGAGCCTGGAGCTGACTCCTTGGCCTCACTGACCGCTGAATTGCCCCTGCAGGAGCATGATGCCCTGAAAAGGGCCCCAGCAGACTGTGAGGGGACCTCAACCCCGGAGCAGACTCGCAGGCTGGCCCAGGCCATGATGGCTTTCACCACAGACCTATTCTCCCTGGTTGCCCACACGTCAACCAGCCCCAACCTCATCCTGTCGCCCCTGAGCGTGGCCCTGGCACTGTCTCACCTGGCGCTAGGTACCGTGGTAGCACCTGTCCAGACTGGCAGAGCTGGGAGGCCAGTAGGAACCCCATCCTCCAGAGTATCGCAGTGGGTGTTTCCTCCATCAGGATCAATTGGGTGTTTGGTAAAAATGCAGATTCCAGACCCCCCAAGTCTCTGTGAATCAGAATCCCAGGGATTGGGCTCTGGGATCTGCCTATTCACAAGTTCCCCTGGTGATTTTTATGCAAGAGTTTCATAGCTACAGTGTCTCCCATTGGACTGGAGGGTTTTACTGTGGGAAACCGAGGTCGAGAGAGAGGAGGCAATTGTAGGAGTGAGGTCGTCTTGTCTGTCATGGTGGAAGTGAGAGTAGAACTTGGAGTCCTGTCACTCAGTCTGGTTCAGTGGAATTGGGAGGAGAGTTGGTGGTCCTGTGGGTATGCTCATGGTTGGTATCCAAGAGGGACTGGATGAACAAGGCCTGGAGGAACCCCCGGCCTGGGCCACAGCCCACGCATTCCCCTCCAGGTGCTCGGAACCAGACATTGCAGAGGCTGCAGCAGGTGCTGCATGCGGACTCAGGGCCCTGCCTTCCCCACCTGCTGAGCCGCCTCTACCGGGACCTGGGCCCTGGGGCATTCCGACTGGCTACCAGAATGTACCTACAGAAAGGTAGGTGCTGAGGGCAGAGCCCCCGAGGGGTGGACGGGGGTGAGGGAGATGGGCTTAGCCTTGGGTAGTAGCCTGGGCCCAGCAGATCACGAGCATCAGTGGCTGTGGGGCCCTGAGTCCTGGGAACAGCTTGCTGCCTCTTCTGTATAGGATTTCCCATCAAAGAGGACTTCCTGGAACAGTCAGAACAGCTTTTTGGCACAAAGCCCATGAGCCTGACGGGAAGGCAGGGGGATGACCTGGCGAGCATCAACCAGTGGGTGAAGGAGGCCACGGAGGGGAAGATTGAGAACTTCCTCTCAGAGCTGCCTGAAAACACAGTGCTGCTACTGCTTAACGCCATCCACTTCCAGGGTGCGGCCTTCCCCTTCTCAAGTATCCGCCCCCCCGTAGCCTCTACCCTCGGTTTCCTCTGTCTTGTCCAGGAGGCTGAGCTGGACTTGTTCTGAGGGTCCCTCTCCCTCCTCAGGGTTGAGCCATGAGGCAGGGAGTGGGGAGAACTCTCTGGATCATGGCTTGGGGGAGGGCAGGAGACAGGGAAGGGTGTGGTAGGGGAGGGGGCCTAGGAACTGGGTGGTAGTGGGGGCTGTTGTGGAGATGGTACCCTCGCAGGAAACTGGGTATACACCCACCCAGGGGGCTTCCTAGGAGCACTGCAGGGGCTGGGAGGGCGCAGCCCAGATATAAAAAACGCTGCAGGGCAGAGACCTCAGAACATCGGAGGTCTGCTGGCACGCAACCCCGGGAGTCCTGGCCTCCACCTCTTGTTCCATGAATATGTTCAGGGTGGGATGGAAGAGGCTGGTGGTGAGGAGCCCACCCTGGTCCCAGCCCTCGTGGCCTCTGCCCTCTGCCTGGATGCAGGTCTCTGGAGGAACAAGTTTGACCCAAGCCTCACCCAGAGAGACACCTTCCACCTGGACAAGCAGTTCACAGTGCCTGTGGACATGATGCGAGCCCACAAGTACCCTCTGCGCTGGTTCTTGCTGGAGCAGCCTGACATACAGGTCGGCCTGGGTAGCCCGGGTGCTGGAGCTGGGGAGGGGAGCAGGCGGGCCGTGGAGCAGGCCTGGGCTGGAGGCAGGGCCCCAGCTTCCTGTTGTAGGGCAGTCATGTCCCTAGGGCTGGCAGCTCTCAAAGGTCCCTCCGTGTCCCTACCCAGGAGGACCTAGTAGGCTCCAGCCTGCAAGGTGGGCAGGTGATGTGACTCCATTTCACAGATGAGGAGCTGAAGGCTCAGTGAGGTGGAAGCCCACACATGATAACCCCGTTCATCTATCTCCAAAGCACATGTTGTCCCAGACACCCCCTGGGCTTGGGTGCTTGCTGGTCCTCATGTTGTCTCCTTCTCTTGTTTGCAGGTGGCTCACTTCCCCTTTAAGAACAACATGAGCTTTGTGGTCATTGTGCCTGCTCAGTTTGAGTGGAACGTGTCCCAGGTGCTGGCCAACCTGAGCTGGGACACCCTGCACCAGCCTGAAGTGCAGGAGAGGCCCACCGATGTCCAGCTGCCAAAGCTGCACCTGAAATACCAGCTGGACCTGGTGGCCATCCTTAGCCAGCTGGGTAAGGAGACTGGGCATGGACCTGTCGCCTAGGTCAGGCTGGGGCAGTGCGGATAAGGAAGCTGCTGCCTGGCGGTGGGTCTGGGTCAGAGTTAGTCTTGTGTCTTACCCTTTTCTGGGGCCTAGGAAGGATGAGGGGATTTGATATGAGCCCCTGGACCCTCTATCCTGGGATGGGATGTGCGGCCCAGGGAATGGGGACCTGCTTTGCCCAAAAGCATTGCAAAGACCCCCAGGTGAGAGCCTGGGGTGGCCTCCTAGAAGGAAGAGGAAGATAAGCTGGGATTTCACACTATTAAGGAGATGCATCCACCCATCAGCCATTTGCTAAGCAACTTCTATGTGCCAGGTGCTGTACTAGGCCCTGGGAGCGGCCTGTGTGCGAAGAGCTCCGTCTAATAGGCTGGGCAGACAAGGAACCAAGCACTTCCTATTCAGTATAAGTGATAAGACAGAGGAGCTGTGGGAGAACACTGAAAAGGCATCATCCAGTTGGACTTCAGGGAAGGCTTCCTGGAGGCAGTGCCATTTAAGCTGAGACTTGAAGGCTAAACAGGAGTTAGCTGGGGTTCTGTGGGTTTAAGGTGCTCTCTGACCAGGGCCAACACTCTACCAGGCAGGTCCAGGCAGGCAGCTGTGGGCAGAGGGCAGCTCTGACCAGCCGTCTGCTGCCCTGGCAGGCCTGCAGAAGCTGTTCCAGGCACCAGACCTGCGAGGGATCTCTGACCAGAGCCTAGTGGTGTCCAGCGTGCAGCATCAGTCCACCTTGGAACTGAGTGAAGCCGGTGTGGAGGCAGCCGCGGCAACCGGCACGGCCATGTCCCGCATGTCCCTCTCCTCCTTCAGCGTGAACCGCCCTTTCCTCTTTCTCCTCTTTGAGGACACCACAGGCCTGCCCCTCTTTGTGGGCATCGTGAGGAACCCCAACCCTGGCGTGGAGCGGGAGCGCAAGGAGCAGGATTCCCCCGAAGACAACCCCTTCCAGAAACTGAAAACCTTCCTCCACGGACACAGGCCCTTTGGCCCTGACTTGAAACTTGTGCCCCACTTGGAGGAGGATTACCCCCAACCTAGCATCCCCAAGTGAGGGGCCATGGCCCCCAGTGTCCTGAGTCCCTGCCTGGACCAGCCTCTCAACTCATGTGACTCTTTCCAACCAGCTTCGTGGCATGGGGGCAGGGTCTTGGGGGGCAATCTGGGAGGGGACAGCAACCATTCTTTCTCATCTCCTCTGGAAGAATTTGGGGTTGGGGTGGGGCTGGGGAGGCAGGCCTTAGGGAATCTTGCATCATTTCTTCCAAAGCGTGTCCTTTTGGGGCTTGGGTGGTAGGGCAGCTGTGAGTCCAGGTTTGTCAGGAAGTTAGGTTAGGCTATTCCCTAAGTGAGCTGGGGCACCTCCATGTTTGTTTCTAAGATAGGGAGGGACGGGAAGGGGAGGCTGCCTTTGGATGTGTCCCAGGACACCCTGAGTGCAGAGAGGGAAGATGGGCCCTGATGGTGGCCCAGGGACAGAGCACGGTACTGTGGGTTAGGCGCCATGGGCTGGCCCTGCCCCTTGTGAGGCCTTTTGTCCTGTTCAGTCTGTGGAGATTGGGTGTCTGACATAAGCTGCTGAAGGCTGGGCATGTTGCCCCTCCTGGTCTGCAGCCTGTTACCCGGGCTCCTAGTGATCCTCGGAGATGCCAACACTGCCAGGATCCCTCTTCCTTCCTCTCTCCTGCCTTCCTCCTCTGCCTGCTAGCTCAGGGGCTGAGGCAGACATGAGCCTCATGAGCTCCTGAAGTGATTTTTACACCAACTGAATAAAGAATGAATGGGCTGGTCTGATGTCACTGTTCTGGGCACGGGTGGGAGCAAACGGGGCTGGAGGAGGGCAGGGAGGAGGCCACAGGGCAGACTCGGGGAGGAGGCCAGCCAACTGTGCTGGGCAGTCTGGGCAGAAACAGGCTGGATCCCCAGGAGAGGCCCCAGCACTCTGTGCCACGTCTGGGATCGGTGGCCACTGGCCAGCCCTTCTCCCCTGCACAGTCCCTTCTGACCTTGCTGGCCCTCTCCAGGACCACCTCCATGCCAGACTGGCTCTGTGCTCAGCCTGCTCCCCACGACATGCCTCAGGCAGTCGGCAGCAAGGGCAGCTCAGAGTAGTGCCAGCCTCCCAGTTGAGAAGAAGAACTGGCAATTAGGGAGCTTGCGGAGTTTCTAATTACATGCTGGCCCCTCTGCCAGGAGCTGGCGCCCGCTGGCCGGGGGCAGGCTACTGGGAACACCCGGCTCCAGCTGGAGGCTGTCCTCGCCTGAAGATTTAGGGGAAACAGTTGGGGGCACTTGGCACAGTGCTGACGCCTTCCTCTGTGCCACAGCCCAGGAGCTGGGGGCAACATGGGTATTTACGCAGGTGGGGAGCACCATGACTGCTGGTGGGTGGGCTCACTTCCATGGTGGGCCTTGTCTGTGAGGGTCTAGTGTACACGTGGCAGTAGCCACCTGTAGCCCTGAGGTGCAGTGGTTGAGAGCAAGGGCCACTGGAGCAGAGACCGGAAGGAGGTGAGAGAGGGCACTGTGCAAGTCTCAGGAAGAGCATTCTGGGCAGGGCGAATGGCAAGTGCAGAGTTCTTAAGGTGGGAGCATGCTTGAAAGGTTCAAGATGAAGAGGAGACCATGGGGTTGGGGTGGAATGAGTGAGGGGGTAGGAAAGAGGTCAGACAAGAGCTAGGGACTTTAGGGTCATCATAAAGATAGTAGCTTTTATTCTAAGAGAGATAAGAAGTCACTGGAAAGTTAAATCACCAAATCCACCGTGGTGGTTCAGTGGAAGAATTCTCATCTTCAACGCTGGAGACCAGGGTTCGATTCCCAGCCAATGTACCTCATGTGCAGCTACCACCCCCGTGTGTCTGTGGAGGCTTGTGGGTAGCTACGACGCTTAACAGATTTCAGTGGAGCTTCCAGACTAAGATGGACTAGGAAGAAAGGCCTGGAAATCTACTTCTGAAAATCAGCCAGTGAAAACCCTTTGGATCACAATGGTTGGTTCTGAATCTGATTATGTGGATGGTGTAGGACTGGGCAGCGTTTCATTCTGTTGTTGCCATGAGTTGGGGACCGACTTGACATCAGCTGACAACAACCTACAGTTACACACAACTTTGCCATTTATTGCCAGATTGTTCTTCAAAGCAGTTGTATCAATATACATTCTCACCAGCAGGGCATAAGAGATCCTGGTTGTCGATATCCTTGTCAACACTTGGTATAGTCAGATGTTTAAATTTTGCCAATCTGATGAGTGTGAAATATAAATCTCATTATGGTTTTACTTTACGTTCCCCTGATTACTAGTGAGGATAAAACATCTTTTCATAAGTTTATTGGCCATTTAGGATTCTTCTGTGAATTACCTGGGCCTATTTTTCTATTGAATTCTTTTTCCTATTGATTTGTAATTCTTTAGATATTACAGTTAGTAATTTTTTTTGTCAGTTATATGTATTACAAATATTATCTCCCGGCAAGAGGCCTGTCTTTTCATTTTGTTTTACAATATCTTTTCATGAAAATAAGTTTTTAATTTTAATGCCAAATTTCTCAATCTTTTCTTTTTATAATTGGTGGTTTTTTGGTGTCTTGTTTAAAAAATCTTTCCTACCCAGAGATCACAAAGTATCCATCTATATTTTCTTCTAAAATGTGTTTACAGTTTTGCCTGTTGTATGTGTGTGTGTATTTGCTTTTTTAAAAGCAGAGAATATCTCTAAGAGGATACACAAGAAAGAGATTAGCATTGGCTGCTTCCCGGGAGTAAAATCGGGTGACTGGAGCTCAACATGAGAGGGACTTTTCACTGCATACCTTTTACTGCTTTTGAGTTTTCACTCATGTGAATAAAAAATTACCTATTCAAAAATAAGTAAATAATTTAAATAAGTCATTAGAAAAGGTTCTATAGAAACAGAAATAGTTTTTCAGTTTTAAATCTTTAATGCACTGGGATTAATTTTTAATTATTTCTTAATTGTGGTAAGTATTGGAATTAATTTTTGTGTTTGATGTCATATAGGGATCCAATTTTTAATTTGTCCTCATGGAAAATCACTTGTTTCAATATCATTTATTGAGGATTGCCTCCACCTGCTGCCCTTCCCACCTTTCTATGTTTAAAAAAAGTCCAAAACCCAGTTGCCATTGAGTTGACCCTGACTCACAGTGACCCCATGGGTGTCAGAGTAGAACAGTGCTCCGCAGGGTTTTCAATGGCTGATTTTTCAGAAGTAGATTGCCAGGCCTCTCTTCTGAGCAGGGGTGGATTAACCAGTAGGCAAGGTACTCAGGGGCTTACTTGTGTTTACTTACTAACCTGTAGCACACAATTTTACATGGGTTTCACTACATCTTTGATAGGTGAAAATTGTGCACTGAAGATTAGTAAGTAAGCACAAGTAAGCCTGTGCATACCTTGCTTATTGGGTAATCTGTCCCTGCTTCCGAGGCACCTCTGGGTGGACTTGAACCTCTAAATTTTGGTTAACAGCCGAGCGTGTTAAGCATCTGCACCACTCAGGGACTCCTTTCTATGATTAGCTCACTCTTATTCACCCTTCAAGGCTCAGCTTGGATTCACATATTCCAGAAAACCCTCACCAAACCTCATGCTAATTGTGGTACCAATACCCTGTGGAGCAGTGATGTCCAACAGAAATATAATATTGGCCACAAAGGTGGGGCAGTTATGCAATTTTAAATTTTCTAGTAGTCATGTTAAAAAATAAAAAGAAGGAGCACTTGGTAGATTCCTCTCTGCCTTGTTTCCCCAATTCGTGAGATGTATTACTCCTCAATAAAACTCTTTGCTTTTTACTTTTCATTAAAAAAAAAGACTAAATTAACTTTAATAATGTTATTTAACCAATATAATATCTTTTCAATATGTAACCAATATAAAACTTGAGATATTTTCCTTTCCTTTTTCATAGTAAGCCTTCAAAATTTGGTGTGCATTTTACACTTACAGCAGATCTCAATTCAGACTGGCCTCATTTCAAGTGCTCTGTAGCCAATTGTGGCAAATGGCCGCCATATTGAATAGCACAGCTATAGCGACTGTTATCACAGAATGTGCCGCAGTATATTGGAATGATCTGTTCTCGTCTCAGCCTCCTTAATTAGCTAGTAAATCTTTGGAGGGTGAACACTGAGTCTTATTCTTCTCCTCCCACCTCCATGTCCCTAGAATAGTGCCTTTAGAGATACTCGACAATTTTTTGTTGAAACAGACTAAACTCTATTGACACATTTTTCCTTACACAAAGCTGAACCCTGCCCACTGGAAAGTTCTATTCAGGGGCCCTACCTAGCTCTGCTCCCTGGAGCCTTGAACATGGACACTTGAAATGTGAACAAAACTGTCAGCTCCCCCTAAATTTTCCCTTCCTGAAGTTAATCTCTCCAAGTGCTCCCCTTTCCTTCGCTGACCTCTCCTTCTGTGAATGACTATTGAATTTTCAGCCAAGGCTCATACCCGCTTAGGAAATGTTTTGTTATATTCTCTAATTATTTCCGATATTTTGGTTTCACAGCCTTATTGCAAGTACCTAAACAGCCCAAGGCGGGCAGGGTCTAAGTTTTCTCCTTTTCAGGCAACTTCTACTGTACCTTGCTGGTGCTAGGCACATGGTAGACCTCCTTCACTACTAACGTGCACAGTGGGTCTCATTTCTTCCTCTGGTCATATATTTTCCCTGCTGCCCTTTTAGATCCTCAGAAATCACAGAATTTCAGAACTGAAAAAGCACACAGACATCCCAGGTCCATCCCTTCCGTTTTCAGACAAGAGATAGTAGGAGCCAGGGGAGTTACCTTGCCCCCAATCCCACAGTTAGTGCCAGAGCCACATTCTAGGAAGAACACAGAGTCCCAACCACTGGGCCCGTTTACTCCACTCCACCAGCCCGTGTCTCAGCCTTCTCCTGCTGAACACTAGTCCTCGGTCCCATCTCCCCCCTGAGGCTGGCCAGGGTGCCCTCTGGGGGTCCGTCAGCTTGCAGGGTGTCCCAGCAGGCAGCATGCAAGGCCAGCACCTTGAAGGAAGGTGAGGTGGAAAAGTGGGATGTGTATGTCGGGGTGTGTGTGTGTGTGTGTGTGTGTGTGTGTGTGTGTTAGAAGGGCATCAGCGGGTTAAAGTTAACAGCAGACAATGATGCAATCACAGAGCCCAAATTGAGTGCAGGTCGCTTTAAGAAAGGAGTAGTTGTAATCTGAAGCCTGCTGGCTGAAGGATTTGGGAGGCAGCGAAAAAGCCATCCTGCTGGCTGGGGCCCCCCAGTGTGCAGGCTCTGAGGGACCTAGACTGGGAGTGGAGCTGCAGCGCACCCACAGGTAAAGCAGCCCCTGTCTGGTATATGTGCCAGGGGAAGTCTGTGTGTCCCCCGGGCTGGGTGGACTAGGGAGAAGCAGGGGTACTCCAGGGAGCGGAAAAGAGAGGTGCAGAGGAGAGGAGGTGGGAGGTGGTAGCTTCTGCAGCTTGCACACTGGGTGAGTGGACGAGAGAGGGCAGATGGAGTGGGGTGGGGCAGAAGGTCAGGACAAAATTATCCCCAAGCCCCATTGCACCCATTAGAAATGAGGCTGGAAAGACTTTTGAATGAAGTGAGTGGGAAATAATAGAGGAGGCGGTGGGGGAAGCAGAGGGCAGTGCCACAGAGGGGCTCTTGAGCCCCTGAGGGAAGAGGGAAGGACGGGGCTCTCAGGGACCCGTGCTCCCACCTGGGGCAGTCAGGGAGGCAGCCCCTCCTGCAGCTCCTTTTTCAAAAGCAGCTGGCGCTGGTTTCAAAGATAACTTCCTAACACCGCCCAGCAGCTGGCCCTGCTGAGCCTGCCCCAGGGCTGGGATGGAGTACAGCCGGGTCCTTCCATCCAGCCCCCACCCATTCTCTTTGGCCAAATTAGCTGCAAGTAAAATCTGGAAGACCAATGGGGTTTTGGCCTCTTGCAAAAGATGACCGCTGTCTAGCCCAGCCAGTAGATGTTATTTGGGGGCTCGGTTGCCAGTGCTGGAGAGGAGGGCTATCCACACCCTTTCCGCTCCTGGGGGCAAACCACAGCAAGGAGCTAAACATAAGCTATGGGCTTCCCAGAAACCCCGTCACTGTCTGGCCCGTCCACCGGGACTTCAGCCCCCAGGCTGAGGGTTAGAGGGCGAGGGTGCGAAGGAGCTCTTCCTAGGGTTGGTCCTTCTGGCGTCTGGAGAGATACAACTCTGGGGACCCTGACCTGACTCATTCAGGCTCCACGATTGCAGAGGGAACACTGCCTGGGGGCTGGTGGGGTCACCATAGTTGGGCCAGGAGGGGAGCCCTCTGAATCATTCTCCCAGAGCAAGGGGAGAGGGAGGTGCCCTTCCCGGCACTGCCCACAAGGTCCACTGCCATGTGGCTTGAAGGCTGTGTGGTTCTGGGAGGAGGTGAAGGAGAGATTGTGTTTGTCTCGCACTGGATTTAATCTGAAACACATGTATTGGCTTTGAACACTTCCTTGTAGCTTGGAGGCAAGATCACAAAATCTCAGCTCCTTGTGTCTGTCTTGATTTGGGCAATGTGGCAGAGAGTAAGGCCTGACCTTGGCCTAACAGAGAGGATATCTGCCTCCTCCCCCACCTGATAGGACAGGAGTCTGACTTGGGTACTGCCCTTTGGACAGGATGGCACCATTGCCCTTGTCCCTGGCCAGCCAATGGCTGCCTGCTCCAGCCCACAGGACAAGCACCTTCCCCAGGGCTCTGAGTGCGGTCTGAGTGGCCCCTCATGCAGACCCCTGCTCTCTGCCCTCTCACTGCCCTTGTAGGGGGCTTTTAGGAATCTTTCCACTTCCCTCATCCGTAGGGTTTAGGGTGCGGGTTTGAAGAGACGGGATTAATACTACATTTAGCCCCAGGCCAGCTTTGGACCCATGTGCTCTTCCCTACCAGGTTCCCTCACCTCATCTTCAGTCCTCAGCCCACCTGCTTGGCGACAATGATCAGTCACAACCATCTTAATCAGGGACTCAAGAAGGCACCATTTTTGAGTGCATTTGAATTGTGAACTTAGTTTCCTTAAAAAACGATGCCAGGATGACCCTCGCCTTTTCCCTCCCCCAGCCAGAGGGACTAGAGCTGACAGCTTTTCCTTTAGCCTTGTCACCTATGCATCCCCCTGAATTTCAGTCTCTCAATAAACCAGCCTGCTGAAGTTCAGGAAGGTAGCTCCTGCCAGCTCTGGGTGGGGCTGGCTGGGTGGAGAGCAGCTTTAAGCCTGAGTGGTGTTAAGGTCTCTATTTTGCACTGCAGAAAGCTTTTCCTGTTGTTTTAACGGAAGATTCTGCCCTGAGTGGCAGGGGTAGACATGTGGAAGAGCAGCTGGCTAAGAATACAGGGGTGGTAGAACTCACACTTTGAGATGTCAGCCTGAGATCAGTGTGCAGAAAGAAAGCCAGGCTGCTTTCCACCGGCAATCCAGCCTTAAGCTGAGCAAACTCAGGAGGTGGGTGACCTTTTCTTTGTTGCCTTTCATGCTCTACAACGTTGTCCAGTGGATTATCAGACTTAATTGTAACGACTTTAGCCAAAAATCACACATTGTACTCCAAACTTTCCTGATCCAATGTGTTCTAGGAAGTCAGAAAAGTGTGCGTGTATGTGTATAAAAGAATATTGAAGGAACCCAGGAAATCCTTGGCGTGTGTGTGTACATGCTGTGTGCACATGTGCATATGCTGTATGTGTATATAGAAGGATACTGAAGGAATTCAAGGAACCCCTGGCTTCTGTGTGTATGTGTGTTTTGCAGGAGAGGGGAGCAGAGGCAGGAGAGTCAAAGTAGCTGAGATTGTAAATTCCTGACTTGGCAATATGGATGGAGGGAGAAAATGGACTAGGCAAAGGTCCTGGATGCTGAGGCCTTGTCCTACTTTCTAACCAGAAAGCCTCTCGGGAGATCCTATCTGAACCTCGCTGGTTGCCTTTGTCCCCTGCCACCCCCAGATCCTGACTCCAGGGGTAAGCTCATAGATGAGGTGAATGCAGCAAGGCCAGAGGGGTAAGGGATGCTGTAGCCGATGGTGCCCTGGGTCCAGATTTCAAAATTTTACCTTGTGGTCAGAGCAGAGCCTGGGCAAAGGAGGGCACTGCTAAGAGGTACGTTGTCTTACTGAGAAATGAGGTTTTTTTTAACCTGGAGAAAGGAAGGTTCTGGGGGCTTTTAAGAGAGATTTTCCGAAGAGGGTGGTAGGGAGAAGGGATATGGCTCACAGGGGAGAAATGGGGCCAAAGGATCCAAGTTACAGGGAGGGATATTTTGGCTCAGAGGTCATTTGAGACCCTGACCTGTCTCTGGAACAGGTAAGTGTTCTTAGGGCACTATCTAATTTAATTCTCATAACAATAGGTAAGTACTATCTTATCTCTGCTTTATGGGAGAGAAAATTGAGATTTAGAGAGCTTTTAACAGGACCTGTGGTATAAATAGCTACCACTTACTTTTTGTATTTCTGGGGTTCATTGGGAAGCCACTGTCCCACTTGATACTACATGCTGCTGCCAGGTAGGGCCCCATACAACAGTTTGAAATGGAAAAAACAGGCATGTGCTGCAAATTCCTGTTTTTACAGGGTATTGTATGAGGTAGTGCTGAATCATTGAGTTTCTGGTAGGAAAAACATGAATTTTGAAAATTTTTATTTGGTACACATATGTACCTCTGGACTCCGAGGGTACGTACAATTTGTGGAATGAGGCATAAAACAAAAACCACGTTACCTACCAAACATTCAGACACACTCAATGATTCAGCATGCCCTCCATTACTGAAAACACATATTATTAACAAAAAATTAACAAGAAAAAATAATTAGGTCACAAAAGGGTTAAGAGGCCAAACTGAGATTTGAACCCAGGCTGTCTGGCCCTACACCCTGCACTCCTAACCATGAGAGTAAGAGCTCTTAAAACAGAATTGCTGAGAAGGGAATGTGCTCGCTTAAGAGGCCACAAGTTCCAGGTAGCTGGAATTTAAGAGTTTGAAACTTCTTGGGGATAGCAGTGGCTGGCCCAGACGCCTCCATTCTCAGCCTTCTATGATCTATTCACGAGACCTGGGTTACTAGACACTGCCCAAAATTCTGTTAAATGAGCTGTTCGGCCCCTCCAGGGAAAAGCCTGCTTATGCATTTGTGCTAGGCCATGCTCCCTACAGAGACACACCAGTGGACTGCCACTGCTCTGGGGCTTCAGGTAGGAGGGTGGGGCCCCCTGACAACAAACAAGGGATAAAAGCCCCAGCCTGTTATATGACTGTGGGCAAAGAGGCAGGTGGAGAGAGGGTGAGGACCCTGCTGGGAGGGAGGGATAATCAACTGAGGGTCCACTTTCAGGCTGGGGAGGCTGGAGAAAAGGTGACCAACCCTGGCAATCCCAGCTTCCTGCCCAGGGAGGCCCAGTGGCAGGCACAGGCTGGTGGGTGAGGGAAGTAGCCACTGCCTCTCGCTTCTCTTGCAGGCCCAGGATGCAGGCCCTCATACTGCTCCTCTGGACTGGAGCCTTCCTCGGGCATGGCAGCTCCCAGAACACCGGCGGGAGTCTGGAGGAGGTCAGTGGGCGGGGCGGAGTGGCTGCAGCAATCCCAACCCTCCATAGCAGACAGGACAGGGAGTCCGGCAGCCAGGTTCCAGGCCTTTGCATCTAGGCCTTGGTGTCTCCATCAGCAAAACTGAGAGAAAATGTCTTGCCCTGCCTTTCAGAGAGCATGGTGGAGACAAGAGTAAATTCCACAACAGTGAAAAGCAAGAGGACTTCAAAAGTCCAGGGCTATTCCTTCAGTGAAGACCTTATCTCATTATCCTGCACTCCTGTGGGTCCTTACTGAGTGGGCAGTATCTGACACTGACCGGGGTACAGGAGAGGATGTCAGAGGGGGACATACCTCCTCCCTGCCCAGAGAGAGAGCAGTCTGGGTGTGAAGGCAGAGTCAGACACTTGGAGGGAAGTCCAGGCTATGTGGCAGTGGTGGGTAACTGTCACATGAGGGACCAGGGCAGCTGGGACACAGCTGCTGGAGCCCTGGGCTTTGTCCTGAGTTCTGAGTTTGAATTTTGGCTCTACCTCTCACTAGCTTTGTGACCTTAAGACAAGCTGCTTTGACCTGGGTCTCCATTTCCTTATCTATAAAAATCTGTTGCTGTCTAGTCGATTCCGACTCATAGTGTCCCTACAGGACAGAGTAGAACTGCCCCAGAGGGTTTCCAAAGAGCGCCTGGTGGATTCCAACTGCTGACCTTTCGGTTAGCAGCCGAACTCTTAACCACTGCGCCACCAGGGTTTCCTTATCTCTAAAAGTGGATAATAATACCCATCCTTACAGGGCCATTGTGGCCATTCCCATTCATCTATTAAATACCTTCTCTGCAGGTCCTGGGGATGAATGGAAAAAGAAAGCCCCAGTTTTTGCCTTCAAGGAACTCAGTCTTTTGGGATATTAGAAAAACACATCAACAAGTATGAAATGAAGTAACTCAAATGGAAAGGGCCAGCACAGAGCCTGGCCAGCACATGGCAGGTGGTTAAGAAGTGGTAGCCGACTCTGAGAAAAAGGTCAGAAAATCAAAAGGTCCTTCAGTTTGGGGTGATCAGGAAAATCTGATGCAGAAGGTAATATTTGATCAGGGCCATAAAAGACAGGGAGATTTTTAAATTGTGCTTTAAATGAAAGTTTACAGCTCAAGTTAGTTTCTCATATAAACATTTATACACATACTGCTCTGTGACCCTAGTTGCTCTCCCTATACTGTGACAGCACACTCCTCCTTTCCACCCCGGATTTCCGTGTCCATTCAACCAGCTCCTGTCCCTTTCTGCCTTCTCACTTTGCCTCTAGACAGGAGCTGCCCATTTAGTCTCATGTATCTACTTGAGCTAAGAAGCGTGCTCTTCATGAGTATCATTTTATGTCTTATAGTCCAGTCTAATCTTTGTCTGAAGAGTTAGCTTCAGGAATGGTTTTAGTTTTGAGCTAACAGAGAGTCCAGGGGCCATGCCTTCCGGGGTTCCTCCAGTCTCAGTCAGACCATTAAGTTCTGTACCCTACTTTTCTCCTGCTCCGTCAGGGACTCTGCTGTGTTCAGACAGGGAGGTTTTGATGGAGGGAGGGCATCTAGGCAGAGACCCGGAAGCAGTAAGCAAGGTTGCCTGGCGTGGCCTGTGTGTGTGGGCTCCTCTCCGTCGGTGTGTCACAGGCCGGAGACTCACAGGCCACAAGTGTTTACACCTGGCCAGGTAATCTCTCTCCTGGGCTGCCTCTCCCCAGCAGAGACCTCATGCTCCATCAGGGAACACAAATTCATTCTAACCTTAGGCTAAACTCACTGTAATTAGGAAGGACAGTCTGAGGCCAGACGACAATCCCACTTGAAGCAATGAGACGCGTTATTAACTGTGTAGCTCCACTGGTCCCTGCACTCAAATCCAGGACTTCCTGTCTCCCGCCAGGGCTCCCCAGCCCCTGACACCACAGGGATACCAGTGGAAGAGGAGGATCCCTTCTTCAAGGTCCCCGTGAACAAGCTGGCAGGGGCCATCTCCAACTTTGGCTATGACCTTTACCGTGTGAGATCCAGCATGAGCCCTGCTGCCAACGTGCTCATGTCTCCGCTCAGCGTGGCCACGGCACTCTCTGCCCTGTCACTGGGTGAGTTCTCACATGCAGAAAGCCCCAGAAGCCTAGGGCTGCGACAGAAATGAAGAAGCCCCACTGGGCCACTGCACGTACATAGCTCTTTGGGCCCTAGAGACACTTCGCCTCACGGAAGGGTGAGAGGCACTGAGAGACTGGGCCTAGTGGGGTCCTGACTTGTGTGAGTGGGCGCTCAGAGGCCGTGTACACTCAACTTCCTTGTCCCCTGGGTGGGGGCTGAGCACTGCTGATGCTGGTATGTGGCTTTGGGGGCCACTTAATGACACGGTGACTTCAACATTCATTCATTCATTCATTCCTTAAATGAGCTTCTACAATGCACCAGCCGCTGGGCTAGGCCTAGGAGCTTTAACCATGTACAAGCAGACATGGTCTCTGCCCTCACTGGGGTCACAGCTGGATTCCCAGGGGAGATAGATAAACAGGTAACCACAAGAGTCTGGCAAGTGCTGTGATGGGAGAAATATAGGGACTTGTACCCTCACTCTCACCTTTACATCTCTCTCTGAAGTCTTTAGTCTACTTTAGGAAAATTCTTAAGAATGGAGTAGTGACTTCAAATTCCTTGCCTACCTAGAATGTCTCCAATATCAGCCCACTCAGGCTCTCCACAGACAGAAAGAATAAGCATATAGCATCTCCTGTCCCAGGAGCAGGGCTATTTGAGCCATGGTGGGCAGTTATCAAGGCTCACATCCTTGTCTCTTGGGCAGGAGCGGGACAGCGAACAGAGTCCACCATCCACCGGGCTCTCTACTACGACCTAATCAACAACGCAAACATCCACAGCACCTACAAGGAACTCCTTGCCACCGTCACGGCCCCACAGAAGAACCTCGACAGTGCTTTCCGGATCATGTTCGAGAGGAGTGAGCTGCCTTTCTAGCCTGGGCTGCCTGAAGAGTGTGGGGCTTTATGCTCCACGCTGGCAGTTTCTTTCTAAACAATAGCCTGTGTATGCTCAGGCCAGGCCTGGCACTGGTGGGCAGGAAGGGGCCCTGTGAGCCCAAAGAGGATCAAAAAGAGGAAGTGGGCTTAGTGAAAGAGGAGGTGGACGGGGGCGGGGGAGGGCAGTAACGTGAAGAGAAACAGCAATGAGTGAAATCTGTTATTCCCTGTTTGGTGCCTGGGGAAGCTAGCATGAAGTCCGGCATTAAATCCTGGGAAGAGGCTGGACAGGAAGTCAGGGTCTGTTGAGTAGTCAAACCAGAGCCTGAGCCGGGCACGCTCTCAGAGAGGATGCTGGTTTACCTCTTGTGCATCAACCTCTGTCCTTCTTCCCAGAGCTGCGGATAAAAACGAGCTTTGTTTCGCCACTGGAAAAGTCATATGGGACCAGGCCCCGATTCCTGACTGGCAACCCTCACGTGGACCTCCGGGAGATTAATAACTGGGTGCAGGCCCAGACGAAAGGGAAGATTGCTAGCTCCACAAGGGAAATGCCCAATGGAATCAGCATTCTCCTTCTTGGTGTGGCTTACTTCAAGGGTGAGGGCTGTCCCACTTCCTTTTTGGCTGGGGGTGGATGGTAGGCACCAGAGAGGGCTGGGCAAGAGGAGAAGTTAAAGACCTTGCCTGACATGAATGCGGGGGCAAAGCCAGGGCAGGAACCGAGAAACACGCTTGCCTCAGAGAGACCCGCTTGTCACCACGTCTAAGAAATTGGCAAATATTTGATAAGTGACTACAAAGTATAAAAGACTTGTGGACAAAGAATAGCAGAGAGGGAAAGAGAACTTATACTCGAGTCCTATTGGGGCCGGGCACTGTGTTAGATTTCTGGCTTTGGAGTCAGACAAGGTTCTGGTTCCACCTCTGCCGTTACTCGCTGTGGAAGCCCGCACAGGTTTCATTAATGTTTCTGGGCCCATTTTCTCATCTTTAAAGTCAGGACAAAAAACCTGCTTCATAGGCACTTTGTCTATGTTGTTTCTCTCTTCACAATAACCCTAGGACTGGGCCTGGGACACAGCTGGAGCTCAAGAAATGATTCCTAGTTATCTAACAACACTCTTCTTCTAGGCTGTGGTGATGTGCCCAGAGATCACAGCCCTAGTTTCATAACAGTCTCATTCAGATAAGGCCTTGGAGGGGTTTTTTGGCAACCTCCCCCTAAACTCCTAGAGAAAAGCCAAATGGTTTCCTACTTCAACCACTGATTTCCAGTGACTGGAAGTAGCAGCTACAGACCCGTCTTTTGAAGGCCACACTAAGCTAAATGAGCTTGGTCATCAGCTCGCTAGTCACTTCACCTCTTTGGGCTTCAGCTCTCTCAGTTATAAGATGATCCCTGAGGTTCCTTTCAGCTCTGACATCCTTTGGTTCTGTCTCCCAGAGATGCCACTGTAAAAGTGAACCCCAGTTTATCTTTCTCACAGGCTGTTACAGAACTTGTCTAATCCAGAGTTAAATAAAAAAAACAACATATTTCCTTCTGAATTTGCTTGTGGAATGCATCCAGGGTCCTAGAAATATTGTGGCCCAAACCACACATTTTGAGATAGAGCTACCACCTGATGTGTCAGGGCCAAATCAGATTCCTTTAGCCAGTTTTCAGCAACAGCATGGTCCCACTGCCTTTTTGGTCTCTGCGGCTCAGGAAACTCCATTTATTTCACTCCAGGGCAGTGGGTAACCAAGTTTGATACCAGAAAGACCTCCCTCGCAGATTTCCATCTGGATGAAGAGAGGACCGTGAGAGTCCCCATGATGTCAGATCCTAAGGCTGTTTTACGCTATGGTTTGGATTCTGACCTCAACTGTAAGGTCTGTAGGGGCAGGGTGGGTGGGGGGAGAGGACAAGGAGAGGCAGAATGGTGTAGCAGAAATAGAATGAGCTTTGAGATCAGACAGTTATCTAAATTTTACCTGCTGTGTGACTTTGAGCAAGCCAATAACCTCTCTGAGCCTTTCCTCTTCTTAAATTGGGAGGGGGGCTAGTTATTGAAATGGCTAAGGATCCTGTTACAAGGATGAACAAGGTAATGTGAAATGGGTCCTCAAGAGTAGGCACTCAAATGTTGGTGTTCTTTCTTTCCTTTTCCTCTTCTCTTCTTTTTCTTTTTTAGAGATCTTTTATTTGTAGAATTCAAAGCTAAACTCTGGAAAACTGTCACAAACTCCAAATTGCTGGCATTCTGTCTTTCATGTGTACTTGAACTCTTTCAATTCTAAGTCAGGGCATGGATCTCTTTGAAAATCTGACAAAAGCTCCTGGAACTCTCTAGACAGTTGCCCTGTGCGCACATGGACATTTCCGCGTATGTTTTCAGGGGGGTCTTGGGACCCCTGACGTCATTCTTTCTATAGACCTCATGTTAAGAACTTCTGCTCAAGGACCCATTTTATTGCTGCTTCTGTACCCAATGCCCCACTTCTAGTCCAGTGCTCTGTACATAACACACGATTAGTAAACGTTGGCAGACTGACCTTGGGAGAAAACACAGACCTGCGCTTCAACTCTAGCTCTTCAGAACCACAGGAGATAGTTCTTGCAGCAGATAACTTCAGTTGGCATTAGGCTGCGGTAGGAAAAAGCAACAGCAGACTTTTTGAGGGAACAGCAGGAGATGACTGGCTGCCAGAAAGCAATAGCCTAGAGGGGCAATTCTTAAATAGATTAGGGTCTAGGGGAAAGCAAGAGCCCAAGGCCCCACCACGGGAGACAAGGCATCTGTGTGTGTGTCCAGGCCCTGGCGCTCTAAAGGACTAACCCATGTGCTTCCTTGCTGTTGTTTCAGATTGCCCAGCTGCCCTTGACTGGAAGCATGAGTATCATCTTCTTCCTGCCCCAGAAACCAACCCAGAATTTGACCATGATAGAAGAGAGCCTCACCTCTGAGTTCGTTCATGATATAGACCGAGAACTGAAGACTGTCCAAGCAGTTCTGACCATCCCTAAGCTGAAGCTGAGTTATGAAGGCGAAGTCACCAAGTCCCTGCAGGAGATGAGTATGTCTGCAAGATCGTTTGTTGGTGGGAAGGAGGACAAGTCTTTGAGTCTTCCCCTCACTAAGCAGAGCTCAAGAGCTCCATGGGGTTTGTCTTAGTAATCTAGTGCTGCTATAACAGAAATACCACACAAGTGGATGGCTTTAACAAACAGAAATTTATTCTCTCACAGTTTAGGAGGCTAGAAGTCCAAACTAAGGGTGCCAGCTCCAGGGGAAGGCTTTCTCTCTGTTGGCTTTGGGGAAAGGCCCTTGTCATCAATCTTCCCCTGGTCTAGCAGCATCTCAGTGCAGGGACCCCGGGTCCAAAGGACGAGCTCTGCTTCCGGGGCTTTTTTCTTGGTGGTATGAGGTCCCCTTCCTCTCTGCTCGATTCTCTCTTGTATCTCAAAAAGAGATTGACTTAACATACAACCTAATCCTGTAGATTGAGTCCTGCCTCATTAACATAACTGCCTCTAATCCTTTCTCATTAACATCATAGAGGTAGGATTTACAACACATAGGAAAATCACATCAGATCACAAATTGGTGGACAACCACACAATACTGGGAATCATGGCCTAGCCAAGTTGATACGCATTTTTAGGGGACATAATTTAATCCATAACATTGTAGAAGGGAGGCCATGGATGGTTCCTTAATTCTAATAGTGCTGGAGGGGGAAGACTGAACTGCCTTCCTTTGAACACTCATTCTCCAACCCCATGATCATACGTCCTATAGCAGGAGCTAAGAACACTGCTTCTTCAAACAGGTGTCTGACCGGTTTCTAATCTTAACCTTAATGCTGTGTGCTCTTGGGCAAGTCACTTAACCCCCATGAAGCTCAGAGCTCTATATACTTCACAGAAAGTTGAAAGCTGTGCTTTATTCCCAGCTTGCTAGCCTTCTTGGGAATCGGGATTATATTCTTTCTTGGGGTTTAGGATAAGGCAAGGCTTTAATGGAAATCTCTCTCAATCTCTGCAGCGCTCCAGTCCTTGTTTGATTCACCAGACTTTAGCAAGATCACAGGCAAGCCCATCAAACTTACTCAAGTGGAACACCGGGCTGGCTTCGAGTGGAATGAGGATGGGGCAGGAACCGCCCCCAGCCCTGGGGGCCAGCCTGCCCGCCTCACCTTTCCCCTGGACTATCATCTTAACCAACCTTTCATCTTTGTACTGAGGGACACAGACACAGGGGCCCTTCTCTTCATAGGCAAAATTCTGGACCCCAGGGGCACCTAATGCTCCAGTTTAATGTTCAAATACCCTGGGAGAAGAAAGCCCAGGGGGACGGCAGGTTATACATTACATGAAGGCTGCCCCTATACTGTTTCAGTGTATACTTTGCAATAAAAGAGATTTAGCTTTAACTTTTGTTACCTTGTTCTTCCCTCTTTTCGAAACCAAGCTATGAGAAGTTCAATATGAAGCCATGCTGCAATTTAGGAATTTGCTGGTCTTATAGCCTGGTTCTGTGTAAACTCTGCAGAAAGTCATGTTTACAAGAACTTTTGGTTTTCTGCATTGTGTAATGCAGGGACTGCTTCTCTGCTCTAGCGGGTGTTCATGTACCAGGACCACTACCTCCCCACCCCAGGAAGGTATCTCTTCTGCTATGATCACTGGAGCACGCTCTTAAATAAACTAGACTTTAGGTTTTAACGCAAGCACAGGTTATCTCCCAGTCATAGGATAACACATGGACAGATAAGAGAGGTAATCTTTAACTTTTGGAAATAATTATATTTTAGAGCATTTAAAGAAAGTTCTTAAGCATGAAAAAAGGAGGACCTGATATGTAAACATTCTAAAGACGTTCTTTTTAAGGAAGTATACCTATTTTACAAAGTACCACAGAGCCTTTTTTGGGAACCATGAGACATGCCAATTGTTTGGAAGAGAATTACTACAGAATTGCTCATAGAACTAAATGTTTTTTTCTTGAAAAAGTAAGCTCTACAAAAAAATATCACTGGCTACTGCCTTGCCAGAATGAGTTAACAGACCAAAAAAACTCTGTTGTGAGTTAGTAGAAAGGATAAGTGAAATCTTGCCCTTCATTCAACAACTGTTTGAGAGTTACATTCCAAATACTCAGCTTCTCGAAAAGCTACTGCCAAGCACCATCAGGGCTACTCATTTGCTGGTTATAAAGCCATGGCAACCCACTGGCACTTCTTGGGCATGGCCAGGGTTGGCATGCTCTCAAAGCAGAATAGACCTGGCATTCTTTCCCACTGGTTCATCTGAACTACTTGGTCAACAGTAGTGATACAGCAATCAGGGCTCTGACCCAGAGAGTCTCCTAGCCTCTACCTGGGATGGGGTTTGATAGATACTGTTGTTGTTAGTTGCCACTGAGTTGGCCTCCAAATCATGGTGACCCCATGCACAACAAGATGGGACTGCTGTGATCTATAGGGCTTTGACTGGCTGATTTTTGGAAGCAGATCACCCGGCCTTTTTTCCTAGTCTGTCTTAGTCTGGCAGCTCTGCTAAAACCTGTTCAACATCATAGCGGCACACAAGCTTCCACGGACAGATGGCTGGCGGCTGTGCTTGAGGTGCACTGGCCAGGGACTGAATCCAAGTCTCCTGTATAGAAAGCAAGGATTCTACCACTGAACCACCACTGCCCTCAGACTGGGATGGGGTCTGGACAGTCACTACACAGCCAGGTGGAAGGGAGCTGTCATCCCTACCTGCTGTCTCATAAATTTGAAATCATAAGCACAGTGCCCACATCCTTGGCATCTTCTGAAGTTTTCTTCCCCCTTTCTCAGTATTAATGCAGTTTGCATTTCATTTGCCAGCTTGGGGAGGTCTGGTAGGAAAAAAAAAATCTCTTTTCAGGCTTGCTAATAAATAGAAGAACTCAGAAAGGAGGCACACGTGTTGTAAAGTCATTACTACAAGGTTGATTTTATGAGTGTTTGATCAGGGAGTCTGTCTAGAGTATAGAACGGAAGCCAGACAATCAGGGCTGGAAGACTGGTGAAAACAAATACAGAGTGGCTATCCCAGGAAGAGACTGCCCAACAATAAGGGGCACATTTATTGTATTTATATTGTATTTATTTATATATTATATTTATGGCCTCATATTTATTGCTCTATTCACAATTTATAACCCATCAGTGTTAACAAAGGATTCAAGGAAGCAAGACACCGTAACTGAAAGTGTGTGTGTCTCTAGGGGTAAGGAGCCTCACTTACTTCTTGCTTTATAATTATTTTTTCAATTACAATACAACTACTAGGAGTTTAAGTCCCCCCTAGAGTGGTATATAACATTTCATTACTACTAGAAACCACAGGAATGTTCCAGGAAAAAGGACTACCATCATTTAGTGAGGTGGAATCTAGCCAGAGCCCAAGGCTAACACCCAGATGCCTGCAGATCAGCTAAAATCTCTGAAGGTTTTGGACTCTCCAGATACTGGTTTTATCTATTTTCTGGAAACTGGGAGTTTTTACGGGAGGGCAGTTAACTATTTAAGAAACACTCATTAAAATAGGTGAACGTCTCTCTCCGACTGAGGTGCTTTCGGAGTCCTTCCTCCCCTCATAAACCAGGCTTTCGAGCAAGTCTTGTATTTCCCGGCAACAGCTCAGCAGCACAGAACCTCGTCAACTCGTCTTCTACGGGATCCTTCCCTGTGCATCAAAGTCCCCTCGGAATCCTACCCTGAAGGCCCCACAGGGACGGGCGGCAAGTTCAATAAACAGGATCGCATCTTTCGTAGCTCCTCAATCTCGTCACTCCAAGGGTCACAGTGAATCGACAGAACCTTTTCTGCCTTTTGTATTGTGTTCAGAGCTTCGGGTACTGCACGCCTGAACCAAAGGGGGCAAGGGGTGTGAACTCACTCATTTAATCACGCAAACACTGAGTCCCTACTCACCACTGTAAAGAATACAAAGTCATATAAGATCACATCTGTCCTCAAGGATCTTATAATCTAGTAGGGTAGACAAGACATATTCACAAATACACTACAAGGCAAAGTTTGAGAAAAAAGTTATGAAAAAAAGTATAAAAATTCCAGGATCTAGACAAATGGAAATCTCGACACTTTAATCTGATACTTACACCAAGGTTAACTAAGGAGTTTCCATCTTAGGATAACCAACTCTACCCCTGACCTAGCTCTGCAGTCCTTTTTTCTCTCTCTGGCCAAGCAGGCTGCCTCTGTGTTTCAGGTATCAGATCCACTCACCATTCATAAATTAGCATCAAGCTTCAAACATTTTGTCCCACACAATGTACACCAATGGCAGCTTTATCAAGGCGGGGGGTATTCCATTCAGAAAAACTGCAATTAGGACAATGATCTTAGTAGCAAAAGTGGATGAGGCAGCTGCTCATCAACCCTACTGTTCCTTTTAAGCTTTAAAGCAGGGTTTTTCAACCTTGATACTACTGATATTTTGGGTCAAATAATTCTTTGTTGTGGGGGCTGTCCTGTGCATTGTAGATTTTTAGCAGCATCCCTGGTCTCTACCCACTAGATGACAGTAGCACCCTCCTCCTATAGTCATGACAACCAAAATGTCTCCAAACCCATTGCCGTCGAGTTGATTCTGACTCATAGTGACCCTATATGACAAAGCAGAACTGCCCCAGAGGGTTTCCAAGAAGCGGCTGGTGGATTCGAACTGCTGACCTTTTGGCTGGCAGCCGAGCCAACCAAAACCACTGTACCACCAGGGCTCTGAAATGTCTCTAGACATTGCCAAATGTCCCCATGGGGTTCAAAGTTACCCCTGGTTGAAAACCACTGCCTTAAAAGGAATAAGATGCAGACTAGAGGGAAGACAGAAACTCTGGAGTTGAAGGGGCTGAGAAAGAGAGGGCCGAGAGAGGAATGATTAACCAGAGAGGAATGAGCAGGAATGCTACCATGGTGGGTGGGGAGGGCTGCATGTTAAGTTCTCCCTGGGAAACTTACTTTAGATCTAAGAGCTTTCCCCATAACTCTCAAGAAGAAATTCTAAAGCTTGAACTCTGTCAGCAACACAGAAGGCAAAGATCTCTCCTAAAGGGGAAATAAAGTTTCAATATGCTTAAAAGCCTAAGAAAAAGAGTAGTACATGAAGAGCCTAATAAAAGACATAAGGGTACATACTGTCCTGGTGAAGTGCTAGGAAACGAGAGAGACTTACCCATTGAAAAAGATTTGGGCTAACTTGAAGAGCTCATGGCCCATTTCAATACTGGATGGCCCATGGCGAACCTCAACCACTCGGAGACTCTTCTGTAGGTGGGTAGCTGACTTCTGCCAGTCCCCTGAGAGGAAAGAAAAATCCTGTTTCAGAAAAAAATTCATACTCTACGTGGCCGAACATTTTCAGGGTGAGGAAGCTGAACAGAAGAGAGAGCAGCCTCAGTTTAAAGACTAAGATAACCAACCAGCCAAGGCCAGAGTCATGGCAAACCACACAAAGCAGACTTGTACCTCACAGGGAAAATGAAAACACACGCCATACCTAAGGCAGCATAGGCCTGGGCCAGGTCATCCTCTATTTCTCCTACCATGGTGTGTTCTGCTGACAAGAAACTCTCAGCATCACGCTGGCATCCCAACAACTGTTGAATGGCTTGCTCTACCAATTGAAAGGAAAATGGTCTCACTACAGACACAAATACGTCCTATAAATAAGGACCAAGGTCTCACATTCTGCATCAGCTGGGCTGAATGTAGAAATCCCCCTTGGCCTCCCTGGATTGTCACCAATCCACAATGTTGCATTTCTTTGTTCCAGTAAAGCTGTTGTTCTCTTACATCTTCTCTGTGTTCTTTTTCAACAGAAAACGGTGCTAGATGAAGTCTCCCCACATTTGACCGTGGGTTTGCAACTTCAGCTTTCTAACACAGCTAGCTCTACACTGCTACTTAGGGTTGTTATTTCTCTTGACTCTGAAATCTCAGCTAAAGGTCAACTTTCATAAAGTAAATAAACTTCCATGACAACAAGCTCGAAGGCAGAGTTTTCAAGGGTAATGAGGAGTTCCATAACTCACTTTAAAAAAAAAACAGGATACTCCTATCCATGGGCACATGCCCCACTGCTCTCTGCGCTGGCTCTGATGAGGGCACGTCAACCTTTCTAGGAAGTTAGGTCATTAGACCCGGGATGAAAATAAATGACACTGAACTTGTGGAACTACAATAAGCACACACCTGTCACAGATAACCCTTTAGCCATGATGGGGTACTTGAACTTAGCTATTTGATGCATAAGAGAACAACAGCTTAAATCACTGGCCCTTTTTCAAGACACCACACTAACTGAGTTGGTTTGTGTCTCATTGGACTACACAGCCATCTTGTGGCTGGCATGGGGATAATTAAATTCAACTCTCCAATCTTTACTGGTATCCTTGAGTCCAAGGTGATCTCAGAATGAATAAATGGGAAGGGGCTGGAAGACCAAAGCAGGGAGCCAGTCTCACCTAATTTACCATTTCTGAGAAGCTTCTGGGCCATCCCAACCTGCTGCTGAAGGTCCTGTAACCGAGAGACTAGGTGACCCCTGCTGACTGATTCCATACAAGATCTGTTGCCACAGCTCAGGACATCATCTCCCTGTGGAAGTCAGTTTTATCTTTATTCCTATACCCAAGTTGGTTATCAACAGTGCATGTACTTACATTATAGGACTGTGCTACAGTTTCTGACCCTATGGGGCAAAGAGACTCCTGCAATACATCACGACTAAAGCCTGACTGAATCTGGTTTGACAGCAACAGTCCCAATGAAAGCAATAGCCCAATCCTACTCTGAGATTTAATTTTTGGGACCAAACTGGTACACTCCACAATTTCTTTCCATCTCTATGGCCCCTCTCTTATCTCTCTTTGGGGCCTGGACTTTGAATGACAGACATATTTCTAGTGGTTATGAAAAAACCATAAGAAAACCAATAGAAAAAGGTGCTGGGTGAGGTCTTCCTACATTTGACCATAAGATTGCAACTTGAGCTTTCCTACACAACTAGCTCTAATTCCACGTAGGGTTTCCCTAACAAGAAAACTGTACCCTCTTGTAGAGGAGAAAATCTCTAAGGTGGGCATTTTCTGGTTTTAGATGCTGGTATCTATGCCCTCATTCGGCAATAGCAATTGATTTCTCTTGAGAGTCCTCTTCCACCCTCCCACAGTCAGTGCCCTATAGCTGAGGGCATGGACATGTGTCTCAGATCAAGCCCGTTCCTCTGCCCCAAATGGCTGGAAGAAAACTATGTGGTTAAACTATGTGGTTTTCTTCCAGCTAGAGTCATAGGGTCAATGAAACACAGTACAATTTTTGCCCAGACTGTTGCAAGGGTGGCATATGTTTTTATCCTCCTGGACAGGAAGGATATGAGGCTGGAGCTGCTGGCAGCCATCTTGCTCAAAAGGGAAGTCTGTCTGAGGATGGGGTTAACACAGAGAAAATGGAGCTGAGAGAGGTAGAGAGAAAAACTGGGTGCTAGTGACATCATCTGAGCTGCTGGATTAGGTGGTATCTGAAGTAGCCCTGCCCTGGGACTTTTTAGTGACTTACTTGAGCAAATCAATTCCCAGTCTCCCCCTCCCCTTAAACTAGTTTAGCTGGGATTTATCTGTCATTTGCAAGTGAAAGATGACTGAATCCAACCTTTCTCTGCTGTTCCTTTGGAGGGATAATCAATGTGTGGGAAGACAGGCTGAAAGAGAGGGGATATTAATGCTCTCAGTACCTATAAGCCCCGACAGACTCCTCCTAAAGATTTATGACCTTTGGTCTGGCTAACTGACCTCCAGGAAGAGACGGGAGCAGAGAGATTTACCTGCATGACAGCTCTGCAACTGTGACAACAGAATGCTTCCCACCTGGGCCCTGCAGTGGCTCTGGGCTCCTCATGACATGCTGGGCAGTTGCATTCAAAGAAATACTGAGATCTCAGCTTCTGCTGCCTTTCGGCAACACCCATCCGGCTCTCGTGAGGCCCTGCAGAGAGACCCTCAGCCAAGGTGTAAAGCAAGAGACAGTCAAGCAATACTTAGAAAAAAAAAAAACAGGTTAGCAGAGGGTCTGGTCAATTATTCATCATGTGATGGGTACCCTTCATCCAAACATTTGTGGAATCCAAAACAGGTGATGTAGAGTGAGCTCTGACTCATGGAGACCCCATGTGTGTGTCAGAGTACAGCTGTGCTCCATAGGGTTTTCAGTGGCTGACTTTTCAGAAGTAGATTGCCAGGCCTTTTTTCCAAGGTACCTCTGGGTGGACTCCAACCTCCAACCTTTCAGTTAGCAGCTGAGCACATTAAATGCTTACACCAGCCACAGACTCCTTTGTGGAACTAGATAGAGAAATAAACTTCCTAGTTGCTGGGATAGGAAAAAAAAAAATCAAGAAGTTGTTTCTAGCCTATTTTCAGAACAGTGAGTTTAACAGGAACTAAGCAGTGAGACACATGATAGCTAGGCACAAAAGTTGGCACAAAGTGCCTAGTAAGGATGTCCCTTTTTTTTTTTTTCCACCCGAGAATGCCCTGCCTCTTCCAGGAGACAAACAATGGGCACCTGCACAGCAGCTTGCTCGTATTTTTCGACCCTGTCCTTTTCTGCTGGAAAAGGCCGGACAGGAAGGAGGAAGGATGGCTCACCATAGCAGTGGAGAATCTCCTGCCCTTTTCCAATCTGCTGCGAAGCCCGAATGGTAGCGACAGTGCTAATGAAGGACACACTGGTGTTGGGGCTGCAGGAATGGTTCAGGAGGCTGACGACAGGGAAGATGCCTGTGGCAAGTCGTACTTGCCTGCTGTCGGTAATGATGCTCTCTTTAGATCCTGAAAGTGCAAGAAGAAAAGGGAAAATGTGTCAGGACATTAGTCCTGGCCTCACCATCCATTTCTCAGAAGATGAGCTGGGAAACTGGGCCTGAAGCCCATCTGAGTCATAGCTCCACAGCTGGATCCAATATAAATCAGATGGAACATGACTCACAGCAAACTCTGGTCCCCAGGAAGCAAAGTGAATGAACACATGAAAAGTCCACTCAGATCCTGGAACCTCACCCTTGTGTTTCAATACCACAAAAAATCCAAAGATTAGAATTTATACAAAATAATAAAAAAGGAATTATCAGTAGGGCGCTTTCCAGCCAGTTTCATAACGTTCCTCAGGACACAGAAATGAAGTACCTGTTGAGATTATTTCCCAAAGACTTTCATGGTCCAAGTACTTTGGTTCAACTGGTCTTTAAAAAAAATCAATACTCTTTATGCTCACCTGGTGAATTCTGCCCTTCGTCCCACCTCTCTGGGGTATCAATCAGTAGTAGTTTTCACTGAAAAGAACTCTCTGCACCAGCTCTGTTCAAGACAGTCTCACGAACCAAGCAATCTCTCTTTTGAGACACAATTAACCAGCAACTTAACCACCAACCCCAAAACCCATTGCTGTTGAGTTGATTCCAACTCATAGCAACCCAACAGGACAGAGGAGAACTGCCCCATTGAGTTTCCAACGAGCAGCTGGTGGATTCAAACTGCCGACCTCTTGGTTAGCAGCTGAGCTCTTAACCACTGTACCACCAGGGCCCCAAACTTAACTACATGACTGGAAATTACGAAGGAAGGAATAAAAATGCCTCTAAGTAGCGAGGTTTTCTCTGCACCAAAGCTCATGCACTTTTACTCATATGTGAGTTCTCTGTACTCTCAGGCGGGCCTGTTTGTTCTTACTTTAGACACAGTAGCTTGGTTATTCAGTTTTTCAGGCCACAACAGTCCAGGAGCAGAGAATAAGGAGAGGAGCATGTATAAGAGGCAGGTTTCCTGATAATGGCAAGAGTGGAGAAAGAGGAAGAAAATCTATACAAGAATAACAGGCTGAGGACAAACGAAAACACTAGTACCACTTAAGTTTTACCTCAATTGTAACATTTCGCTTAACTGGAGGTTCCCAGACTGACAGCATATGTACGTGGGCTTTTGTAACAGCCATACGATTCCCAGGACTGTATATTGTATAGATAACCTTGGCACCCAGGAAGGCTTCAATTATGTTTAGTCGTCTCAGTTGAAAAATGACGAAATGGTTGTTTCCAACAAGACTGGTTGAAATATGTAAGGTATTGGTACTTAAAGGGAAGCCTTCAGTTGTCTAGCAAAATCATTTATACAGCACAACTAATTTCCTGTGTCAGGTAATTGTCATACCACTGTATATATGCCAGGAATCCAATACACCACTCACTAAAGAAATAAGTAGCCTAGGTACAGATGTGAAGGTGTTCTATAAAGGAAAATAATAAATACAGCAATAATATTGTCTCTGCAGACAATCCTATTATCTGTTGCTATGGAAGACAAGAAAAGAACAAGCAAATAAAATTCACAAAGAATCCAAATGACTCAATTTTAGTCAACAATTCTACAAATTGTATTAAAATCCTTCATCAGAGCATCTCCTAAATGCTGAACTGATTCTAGTGTCACCTCTTCTTCCCTCCCTTGTCCAATGCCTACCTTCTGGAATATGTGCTAATGAGCAGTGAAAATGCTAAAAGGGAGGCAGCTGAAAGGAGGTGTACAGGGCACGAACAATCTGTAGTCTGAATGATCAGTCTCTGCATAATTAAAAGTTGACTGGCATTCCCAAGTATTGGTAACTGGCAATCTATATCAGAACAGTTGCAAAAAATTTCCCAGAAAAAAACGATCACAATACAGTGAGTAATGCTGGTTTTGTGAGCTATTTATAGATTACCCCTTAACAGAAGTAGGCCCAGGAACTGAGTGGGGTGAGTATATTTGTTAGAGTTGAGTATCTCTCTAATTATTTCTAAAAAACGAAGTATCAATTTTTAAAAATTATTCAATATTTTGCATTAGTCATCTATGTGGAGATAGCAAAAAGTGAGAACATGTATGTGCCTTACTAACCAAATTTAACGTGACATTTTGTATTAAAAAAAGTGACATTTTGTATTAAAAAAACCCCAATATGTGACATTTTGTATTTAAAAAAAAAAATTAGCAAGATGCACTTTTGATTATTTTACCAAAAGTGCACCTTGCTAATATCCCTTTTACAAGGAATAAAAAAAAAGATTCATTCACAATACTTCCAGAACACATTTATTCTGGTATATACTCTGCAAAATGAGAAATCTGTATGTATGTCAAGTAGTCAAGGACTCAGACCAAAGGTAGATTCCTTGGCTGGTTGCTGAAGAGTGAAAGCAAAGGGCAGTGAGTGGATCTGAAGATATATTAGAACCTTATTTAGCCTTGTGGATAAGAATCCAGATATATCACAAAGGTGCCATTCCCACTGAGATAGAACCACACATATCAAAGTCTAGAATGTGACCAGTGGCAGTTCCACCCCTTGAGATAAGCACCAGAGAGAGGTTTCTGAAGAACTTTGATTAAATAGGGTTTATGCAAAGATAATAACATACATTTTTATAGGTTTTTGTCAAAGTCTATTCTATTTAACACTTTAATCCTTCGTCTGTGCTACTAATAAAACAGCTGCTAATGAAATTCAATGAGAACAGTAAATTGGAAGGTGTTGGAACCCCAAAGAAATAATAAAAAGGGATATAACAAGATTAGAAACACAAGCAGACTAAAACAAAATTAGATTGAATTAAATAATGAAAGTGAACATTGCTAGTGGGTGTGTAACTGGTACAACTTTCCTGGAGGGCAATTTTGCAATATGTATCAAGTACCTTAAAATGTTTATAGCATTTGAATTATTTTTATTATTAAACTAAATTAAAACTAATTAAAAGGAATACATGATAGAAAAAAATTAAAAACTGAAAATTACAGAGAAAATAGGAGTCATCTGTAATCCTATCAGTCTGATACATCACTTTGGTATATTTCATTGGCAGTCTTCTTTCTATGCTTATATATGGAATTTTTAACTTAATTGGCAACATGGTACACTTTTCCTTCTTTTCACTTAATATTTCATGAACATTTCTGTCACATGCATTTTTAATGACTGCCTTCCACTACAGGGATACTCCATATCTAATTTCTTACTGTTGGATATTAAGGTTGTTTTCAATTTTTCACTATGATGACACTGTGATGAGCAGCTTTATAGATCATTATACAAATTCCTAGTTATTTCTTTAGGATAAATTCCTGAAAGTGGAACTACAGGGTTAAAACGATACATTCCTGGGAGTGGAATTAGAGGGTTAAAAGATAAGCGTATTTGAAAGCTCTCTGGTGTATTATTCTGCTCTCCAGAAAGGCTGTGTATGAAAATGCACGTATGAAACGTGGTCATTTCTTTACATCCTAGCCTATAATGCGTATTATAAACACACATATGCCTTTGCCAATCTGATAGACAAAAAATGGTATCTTGTTTTAATTACTAAAGAGAGGTTAGACTTTTTTTTTTGAGTTTTTGGTGAAAGTTTACACAAGTTAGGTTCCCATCTGACAATTTCCACACAAATTTTTCACTGACACCAGTTACACTTATCACAATTTGTCAACATTCTCTTTAATTGTGTCTATACCCATCCATATGTGCTCAAACATTCGTTTTTACTTTGGTTGTGCTGTGCTCAATAGACACGTATTTTATTGGCCATTTTTACTACTACTTTGATAAAGTGCTTGTTTATGTATATTTTTAACAGCCTTACTGAGGTATATTTCCATACCCTAAAATTTACCCATTTTAAGTGTACAGTTCAATGATTTTTAGCGTGATGTTCATAGTTGTGCAACCAACACCACAACCTAGTTTTAGAACACTTAGAACTACTTCTAAGAGTTGATTTTAAGAGTTGTAGAAATTTTCCCTCATTTTGTCATTCACATTTTAATTATTGTTTATGGGTTTTTTTCAAGGGGAGAGTTACAATAACAACTATTTTATTTGCTCACAATTATGTGGACCAGTCATTTTGGCTGGGCTCAGTTGAGTGGTTTTTCTGCTCATCTTGCCTGGGATCACTCATTTGACTGCATTCATCTGGCGCCTCAACTAGGGCTGGATGGTCCAAGATGGTCTCACCCACATGGCTGGTGGTTGGTGCTGGCTGCTGGCTAGGCCTCTCTCTCCACATGGGCTTTCATCCTCAAGGAGACTAGCCTAGGCTTATTCACATGACCACAGCAGCATTTCAAGACGGTGACTGCAGAAGCTACAATGCCTCTTAAGGCTTAAACTTAAAAGTCACATAATGTTACTTCTACTGCATTTCACTGGTCAGAGAAAGCCACAAGCTAACCTAGATTCAGGGGGCAGTAACAGACTTTACCTCTTGATGGGAGAAACAGCAACATCATGTTACAAAGGGGCAAACATACAGGAATGGGAGAAACTGTTGTGGCCGTCTTTGCAAACAATGTACCCCGGAGAGAGGTCTTGAGGCTTATCCAGTCCTCTTATTCAGATGAGAACACTGATACCCACACAGGTTAAGCAACTCAACAAAGTTCATACAGAGAGTTATTGGCACATCTAGAATGGGAACCCAGGTCTTCTACCTCCCAGTCCAATGTTTTCATTCCTTCAAGGACTTCTTACCTGCATCTTATATCTTTTTTACCCAACTTGATGTTTTTGATATTTGGTATTTAGATAGTTAAGATAGCTGTCTTTTAATTACCTAATTTTGGTATTATATACTTTAAAAAGCTTCTCCCACTCAAGACTATATAAATGTTCACTTATCTAAGTGACTGCTTCTTAGAAATGATGATGTCAAAACTTTGTCTCATGTACTTCGGACATGTTATCAGGAGGGATCAGTCCCTGGAGAAGGACACCATGCTTGGTAAAGTAGAGGATCAGTGCGAAAGAAGAAGACCCTCAATGAGATGGATTGAGACAGTGACTGAAACAATGGGCTCAAACACAGCAATGATTGTGAGGATGACGCAGGACTGGGCAGTGTTTCATTCTGTTGTACACAGGGTCACTATGAGTTGGAATGGATTCAACAGCCCCTAACAACATCTTTTTCTAGATATTTTATGGTTTAATTTTAAACATATTTAATGATTTGAAGAAAGACTCTAATATTTTTCTGGCCTATCATAGCAGTACCATATTATTTTTAATTATTATAGCTTTAATGCTACTATGAAATCTGATAATACCAAGCCCCTTCAGCACTCTTTAAAAAAAAAAAAAAAAAGGCTATTCTTACCCACTTATGCAGGGTGAACTTTAGAATCACTGTCAAGTTCCAAGCAAAATCCAATTGTGATTTTGTTTGAAATTGCATTAAACTTATTAGGTTAATGTGGGGGAAATGCTATTTTTTTTAATAGTTTTCAGCCTTTCCATCTAAGAACACGGCATGTCTCTGCATTTATTTAAGCCTTCTTTTATATCCTTCCAAATGAAAATACTCTTGCATTCCTGGAAGAAACCCTACTTTGTCATATATCACTATTACTTTAATAAACTGCTGGATGTGATATGGCAGTGATTTATTCAGGATTTCTACATCTATATCCACAAGTGAGCCTGGTCTATAGTTTTTATTCTTGGCTTTGTAAAATGAGTAGGAAAGAGTCCTAGTTTTTCCCACACTCTGGAACAGCTTATGTTAGCATAGAAACTATTTGTTCCTTGAAAGTTTTAAAGAATACACATGGAAAAGAATGGATCTAACTTGTTTTTATGGAAATGTTTTGATAACTTTTTCAATTTCTTTCACAATTACTGGTTTTTTGAAGGATTGTCCTCCTTCTGGGGTAATTTAGAGAATTTATAAATTTTCTAAGAAGTTGTGTACTTAATATTTCCAAATTTAATAGTCTAAAATAAAATTATATGAAATATTTTCTTAAAATTTAAAAATAAGTTTATATCATTGCTTCTATTTTCTTCATCATTCCTAATATTGTGTTTGTTGTTTTCCAAATAGACTTCTTAATTAGATCTGCCAGATTTTTATTTATTTCAGGAGTTGGCAAACTATTGCCAGTGGGCCAAATCCTGCCTGATGCCTGTTTTTGTATAGTTCACAGGCTAAGAATGGTTTTCATATTCTCAAGTGGTTGGAAAAAATCAAAAGAATAATATTTATAACTTATGAAAAATTATAAGAAATTCAAATTTCAATGTCCATAAATAACGTTGTATTGGAACCCTGCCATGTTCATTTGTTTGCGCATTGTTTATGGCTGCTTTCGTACTACAACTGCAGAGCTGAGTAGCTGCAAAAGAGACCATATGGCCTGCAAAGCCTAAAATATTTACTATCTGTCCCTGTACAGAAAAAGTTTGCTGACCTCTGATCTATAGGACACAAGCTTTGAGATATATGTATAAACGAGACTCCACACTGAAATATATCATCAACTTTAGCTCTCAGAAACATAGAGATTGTATCTATAAACAAAAATGGTTAAATATACAAGGAGAAACAGGCAAAAACTCCACAAAAAAACCCAACCCAACCCACTGCATGGAGTCGATTCTGATTCATAGTGACCCTATATATACATACATACACACACTAAATATACACTAAGTCTCTAGCTTATTATGTTATCTTGGTTTTTAGATCATTATTTTTAATATATCTGATCAGTCAAAGTCAAAGCGGTATACTACAATTTCTCACAACTATGGAGTTTTTGGAGCCCTGGTTAAGCGTCTGGCTAACCAAAAGGTTGGCAGTTTGAATCCACCAGCCGCTCCTTGGAAACCTTATGGGGCAGTTCTACTCGTTCTACAGGGTTGCTATGAGTTAGAATCGACTTGATGGCAATGGGTTTTTTTTTTTTTGGTTTGGTGGTATACTGGTTAAGAGCTACAGCTGCTAACCAAAAGGTCGGCAGTTTGAATCCACCAGCTGCTCCTTGGAAACCCTATGGGGCAATTCTACTCTGTCCTGTAGGGTCACTGTGAGTCAAAATTGACTCCACGGCAATAGGTGTGGTTTGGTTTTTTACGGCGTTTTTGCCAGTTTCTCTTTGTATACTTAACTATTTTTGTTCATAGACACAATCTCTATGTTTCTGAGAGCTAAAGTTGATATACTTCAGTGTGGAGAGTCTTCTTTATAAAAATAAAATGCCTTCTTTGTTCTACTAAATATCTTACCTTGGATTCTACTGTTTCATATTAATACTAGTACCCCGATTTGCTTATGATTACCTGATATGTCTTGCCCAACATTTTCTGGGTTATTCTGTTACAGATGCCACTCTTGTAAGCAGAATATAATTGGATTTTGCTTTTTTGACCTATTCTGAAAGACTTGCTTAATAACTTAGCCCATATAAATCTACTATTATAGACTCATTTCTATCAACTTTCTCTCTTTTGATTTGTGAACAGTTTTTTAAAAACGTTTTTTCTCTAGAACGATGGGAAAGGAATACAAGCCATTTTAAAATTTACCAGTATGATGTTACCACTGTGTGAATAAGTGTTTTTAATTAAAACAAAACAGAGTTCAAAGATGAAAAAGTAGCAGTAACTCATATTTCCACTTTCAGAATTAATCACTGCTAAGATTTTGGTACTTTTGCTTCTAGTGTTTTCTATGTCTATATTTGAAAAACATCACATAAAAAAGAATACATTATGCATAACAATATTAGAACCTTATAGATAAAGCCAGAGTCTCCAATCCCCTTTCCATACCCACGTGGCCAGTATTGTGCTATACATCTATTCTTCTGGTCCCTACTAACCACAGAATATATCTGCCCTCACTATCTAAAAATTCACTCTTAACAACTTGTGAAAAATTTTACCCAAAATTCGCTATGCAAATAAACAAATCAAGCATAATAAAATTTCATGCACATGGAGCAAAAAGCGTTTAGGCTACGCAAGTCTGTGATGGGAAGACCAACATAAGAGAGCAGATGGGAAACAACTTCTTTTGCCCACATGGCTCTGTCTTCTGTCCCAGGGATTCCACCGTGCTTTAGTCAGTCATCACTGTTATTGCTTACCCGGAAAACAGTTTCCAGAGCCACTGACATTTGTATCTTTTTGGTGTTGTTCTATTAAGTATTTCAAAGGCAAGACAGATAATAAAATCAAAAGTTGGTAACTTCTGCCATTGTAATCTGGAAGCCCCATATTTATATTTTTATATTCAGAAAAACAAAATGAAAAAAAAAAATCTTTTTAAATGCAAGTGAGTGTACCTGAGGGAAAATAAAGTTCTAGAAAAGCACTCAATAGATGTATTTTGGAAGATAGCAATGGCTCAAAAAAGCAAAAGAAGACAGAGAAGAAAGCAGAGGCTAGCTTGCAGTGTGGTCTGACAATATCATGGGAAGAGGCCAGTGCTATTTTTGGATGTTCCATATTCTTCGTGATGGGGAAGAGAGTCCTGACCTAAAACACCTCTAGTTAGATATTTACATACCATGTAACTTGGCAGCTGAATTAAAATTAAAGATAAAAATACACAAAAATGGTTAACAGAATTCTAGATTACCTAATGTGAAAAAGGAACCCTGATGGCACGGTGGTTAAGTGCTCAGCTGCTAACCGAAAGGTTGGCAGTTCGAACGCACCTGCCGCTCCATGGGAGAAAGATGTAGCAGTCTGCTTCTATAAAGATTACAGCCTTGGAAACTCCATGGGCAGTTTCACTCTGTCCTATAGGGTCACTGTGAGTCAGAACTGGCTCGATGGCAATGGGTTTGGTTTGATTTTTTTGTAATGTGGAAAGAGTCATGTACGCATTGTTTAGTGAAGCCACGTTTAACATTGATATGCCTAAAAATCCTAAGTTAAGCTAACATGTAGTCCCCTTCCCCCTAACAGAGTTAACTAGAAAATTAAGAAAAATATAATGAACTGGTTGGATTGAAAGACATTTTTTGCTAAAATGGAGATCATGCATTATTAATACTAGAAACACCATTTTCCCCTAATAATAGTTGTACCTGTTGTCAGCACTGTGCTGAGATGTCAGGCGTGAAGCTGGGCATATCCAACCTCCCCATCTAACTTAAAGAGCTTTATCTACAGAGCCGGGTTCAGGAAAGCAGGCCTAGGCTGGTCTGGTCTAGAGGTGGCCCCTAAGTGGAGTGGGCTGGCCACCTGACCAAAGGACAGCCCCTACACAGGCTGGCCAGCAACTTATGGTGTAGTATGGTGTGAAAAGATGTGCTGGGCCAGATTCCTCTCTTGGAAATTTAAAACTGAAGAATAGGAAAAATCTGCCAATTGAAAATAGAAGATTTAGAGAGTAGTTGAATCACATGAGTGAGTTAAGATTCTGATACCTCACACAACTACAGCCCCTGCTCTTTCTGCAGTCTGGTTTGATAATTATTTCTGCCTTTCCTAAGGAGAGAACTTTTCAGCTTTCTCTGAAATCCTGTGTATACACCCTTATAATAAACCTGCTATTACTGTTTATTTGAGTCAGTCTTCTGCCACAAGAAAAAAAAAAATCTCAGCAATAATGCTTTTAATTTTCTAAAACAGTTTTATAAATATATCATCCTCACAACTCTGTAAAGTTAGGTAGGATTAAACTACCCATTGCACAGATGAGAAAACTGAGGCAGAGTGGGATCAATAATTTCTGTAGGTCACTTAGCTTCTCAATGGCACAATAATGATAATACAAGGCAGCTGTGTTTTCCCATTAGCCCACTGATCTGTTTGACCACTACTGTTTTCCTGTATAGTTCTTTCTCCCCAAACATCAGCTACATCTAGAACAATATTGTAAGGCAGAAAAACAAGTTTCCCTCTTACCTGTCTGTTGTATGGTAGTTATTGCCTGGGCATTACACTGCAGCTGTAACACGTGTCTCAACATCACCACTCCCCAAATGTTCAACTCTGGAGACAATGCAGGAGTCACTGCTGCTTTTGGCTTAGAGGACTTCAGATCTGGTTTGAGGGCCCAAAAACTGGCTGCTTCTAGCTGCCTGCACAGTGCAGCAACACTCAGAGCACAGAGGAATTTGTGCTCTGGGCTATGGTTTTCAGTATGGGGCAAAAGATTGAAGACAGCATTATAATTATTTTCATATTTTCCATTAATATCACATCCAGGAATTGGGGTCTCAACAATTTTACCATTTTCCTCATTCTCCCCCAGGTTGCAACTGAGTGTTTTGAGCATATTCTCACTTTCAGGTAAACAGATGTCCTTGTTACTAATCTCACCACAAAGCTTCCTTATGACTTTACCACTATCTTCAAATCTAGCTAAAAGTGTCGCTCTCAGGGCAATGTGACAAAAGACACCCAGTGTGAGAAGCAGACCCCCTTGGGGACACTCTACACTGTGGTAGAGCTCCCAGGCCTGCTGCATGCACTCTTGGCTGCAGTACTTGGCATAGCTGCACTGATCACAGGGCACCGTGGCCAAAGTGTGCTTCAAACATCGGTGACAGTGGAGGTCCCCATTGGTAACTCTGGTGTCCCACTTGCTCTCGAGGCCATGGTGTAGCTGTGGCATTTCTCCTGGGTTAAGGACACTCACAAAAGCGTCCTCCTTCACCAGGATCTCTCCTGGGAGAATATCTTTTGTGGCAATCAGATAGCGGCCTTTTAAAGGGTCTGTACATAAGCTGACAGATGATGATGCACTGGGAATTTGTTCACTCTCTTCCATTAGGTCCATATCCTTGAACGCTTTGGTTGGAGCTGCTGGGAAGGTTTCTGAGATATTCTCCTTTTCTTGTACTTTTGTTTTCAGATGATGAAGGTTTCTCTGCAGAACCTGAAAGTGGGAAGCTGCTAGTGTTGGTCTGGCAGCGAAGATACCTTCAAGATCACTGATGGTCTGGCTGGCTTCCTGTAGCCTGCCCAGAGTCACCAGACACTCTGCCTTACGCAACATCATCTTGGGTTGCAATCTTTCTGGATACCCATGACTCTGGGCTCTGATAATGTCTTCAAGACACGTCTGAAAAGAGAAAGGAAACCCCCAAATGACCCTTGGTCCTTACTCTTCAATGTCTACTGAAAATCTTTTAAAACATCTACAGGAAAGTAAAAGATTATTATAAATGGAGCAACTATTTCTTTCTTTCTTATTTCTTTAAATCATGTTCTACACCTGTGATCTTTTAATTGAGTGATTAATAATACTTGTTGAGGAAATGATGTTTGTCTTACTAAAAATTTCTGTTTTAAGGACAAAAGTCTTACAGATAGAAGAATTATAGTATGGTGATTAAGACAGCAGACTTTGAAGTCAAACACTGAAATACTGATTCTGCCTCTTATTAGCTGTATGACCTTGAGCAAGTGACTCAATTTCTCAGTGTCTTGGTTTCCTCACCTGAAAAATAGGGATAATATTACCTTACAGGGTTATTTTAAGGATAAAATAAGATTATATATCCAAAGTGCTGAACAGAGTGCTGGGAACATAGTACTCAGTTAAGTGGTAATCATTATTATAAGAAGGCAAACAGAAACAACTAATATAGGGAAGCTATAAAGGGCTAAATGTTTTATAAGTTCTTCCAATCATTCTCCTCAGTAGTCCAGGACTTTCTTGCTTAGGGTCTAGAGTTAGATTCTTGCTCTTCTCTTTGAGTCCTAGGGACAGTAAGTGTGAACTTGTGCCATTCAAAATAGTTCTTAAATCTATGGAATAATTTGAATTTCTGTGGAATTCCAAAATGGATGTAACAGAATATTTTAGGGCTTATCTTTTAAGCACTCTATTACAAATCTAAGATGCCTCAGAGTTACCTTCCTAAAACATAAATCTGATTGTAGTCACTTCCTAGTTTAAACAACTCCACAATTAGGGGACGAGAAGAAAGTCACTCAAAGTCTACCCCTCATGGGCATATAGAGGCATTTCAGTGCACCTTTTACTTTCCCACTCAAAAAGCATATTGAGGGTGAGCTATATTATTACAGGGATAATCTTAAACATGATCTACTTGTTGAAAAGAAAAACCAAGTAAATAGTTTGCAAACACTTGGAACCTGAACTATTATTAGCAACATATCTTACAACTGATCTCGACACTGAGAATTGCTGACCTAGTGGACATAGTTCACGGCTCTGGGGAAGGTACCATAAATCTGTCTTGTCAACCAACACAACCCCAAATAATCACCTGTGACAGGTAAAATGAATCAGGAGAAAGACAGTTTGGGTGGGTATCAATGTACTTCCAATCCAACCACCTGCAGTATGGCTGAGTTTAGTGTTCTAATGTGGAAGCAGGGATGAAGGCCTAGTCCTGGCCTGGTCCTCAAGTGAACCCTCTACAGATTTTCTCTAATAATACCAGGCACCCCAGTACTCACCTCATACTGGCCCAGGTGGAAGAGGGCTGCAGAGCGATTGGCATAACACAGTGAGATGGCCTCGGTGTTAGGCCTTGAATGCGATACTCCCTGCAAAACAATGGACGGGTTAAAGGTATAAAGTACTTTTTCAGGTAATAGGGGTTCTATTACTAAAGTCTGTATGAAATCGGGAAAGTTACTGAGCTTCTTTGTGCTTCAGCTGCTTCAGCTTCATTTCTAACTACTCTACAGCATAGTTGTGAGGAAATAAATATTCACTTTGAAGATAAAGCATCAGAATGCCACAAATGATACTGAAGGTAAATGAAATTAACTGAGGAAAATACCTGCAAGCATAATCCTGCATATAACAAAGGACAAGTGGCACAAATAGGAATTCACAACACAAGAAACACAGTTAATCAATGTATGGAAAACAAATGGTTAATTAATACACGGATAGTCGAATAAATGAAAATTACAGCACAAAAGGGATACTTTTTTTTCAACTATCAAACTGGCAAGGATTAATCATAACCATAAAAGTTGCATCACTGGAGAAAAGATGGGGAATATTTAATGAAAGTATTGGGACTAGTAAGTAGCCATTGAGAAAAAATAAAGTTAGCTCTCTATACAGTAAACCCTTCCTTAGGATAAACTCCAAAGGGATCAAAATCTTAATGTAAACAATGAAACTATAAGAGCACTAGAAGAAATGAAAGGAAGAATCTAAAGTACTGTTGGAAAGAGGAACTTCTTTCTAACCATGACACAAAACCCAGACGTCATAAGAAAAAAGGTTAATAAATTTGATCACATAAAGTTACAAATTTCTTCACAGGAAACACCAGTAAAAGCAATATCAAAAGACAAATAATGAACTGGAAAAAATAATTACAACTCTCATCACAGGCAGAGGGCTTATTTCTTTACTTTTTCACAAGAGTCCCTATAAATCAGTAAGACGACAACCAACAATCCAGCAGGAAAATAAGCAAATGATATGAACAGACAGTTCTTACGGGAAGTACAGATGGCTCTTAAATATGTGGAAAAGCGCTCAAGCTCATTCATAATCAGCTAAATGCAAATTAAAACTGTATTGATAAACCATTTTTTACCTATCAGATTGGCTAAATAAATAAATAAATAAATAAAACTGAGAGCCCACTGAGTTGGTAAAAGGGGGGAATGTAAATTGGTCCTATAATTAAGGAGGGCAATTTAGCAATCTATACCAAAAGTATAAATATATATTGATCGACTTAGCAATTCTTCTTCCAGGAATTTATTTTACAATATAATTATTTATCCTGCAGATATGTGCAAAATGACATATGTGCCAAGTTTCTCATCACAGAATGGTTTCAAATAGCAAAAGATGGGAAACAACCTAAATGCTAATCAACAAGACACTGACTAAATAAATTACAATATATCTGTATAATGAAATACCACGCAGCCATAAAAAAGAACGAGGAAGCTCTTTATGTACTGACGTGGAATAATCTTCAAGATTATTGTTCAGTGAAAAAAGCATGGTGCAAAACAGTGTGTTTAGAAAGTTATTAATGTAAAAAGAGTGTACATTCATGGGAAGAGTATACTTATTTGTACATGCACAAAATCTCTCTGGAAGGATACATTTACCAGTGGTAGCTTCTGGGGATGGGAAACTAGGTGGCTAGGGGGCAGGGGAAGTAGACTTCACTGTATACTCTTGCACCTTTTGGATTCTAACTATGTGAGCATATTACTTATTAAAAATAAATAGAAGTACTACTACTAGTAATGTAGCCATAGTAACAGTATTTTCTTAGGATATGGAGAAATGAACACTGTCATACTCTGCTAGAAGGGATGTTAACTAGTTCTTTTTTGGAGAACAATTCACTAACAAGTACCAGAGGCCTTAAAAAATACTTTCCCTTTGACCCAGCAATTGCCCTTCTAGGAATTTATCCTAAGAAAATAATCAGATATGCATAAAAATTTACATATAAAGTTGTTCATTGCAGCATTATGATATCAAACAATTTGCCAATACTACCCACCAACTGCTGTCGAGAGATTCTGAGTCATTGCAACCCTATAGGACTGAGAACTGCCCCATAGGGTTTCCAAGGCTGTGAATCTTTACGGAAGCAGACTGCCACATCTTCTCCCATGGAGCGGCTGGTGGGTTTGAACCACTGATCTTTTGGTCGGCAGCCGAGCACTTTAACTGCTGCACCCCCTGGCTCGTTCTGCCACCATTAGCTGTTAAATCAAGTACAATACTTCTCTGTAATGGAACATTAAGCCAGTAGTAAAAAAAAATCATGTTCTAGTAGAGAAGTTAATAACGTGAGGAAATGGTCACAGTAAATTGTCGAGGGGAAAAAGCAGGTTACAAATAATAAGTACAGCATCATTCCAGTTTTGTAAAAAAAAGAAAAAAAATTTTCAGAGGAAAAATTCCGACTGGATGGATAGAAGCAAAAATGTTAACAGTGTCTATCACTAGTTATGCGATTTTATTTTTTACTCTTTATGCTTCTCTACATTTTCCAAGGTAAACATACACTACTTTTACAATCAGACAAAAACAACAAATATTATTTTAAAAAAGAAAGAAAATAGCAGCTTTATATAAAACTGCAAAGTACCATAATCACCAAAATACTAGCTTCATGAAATAGGAAAGCTCATCTCCCTCCATATCCAGAGCAGACATTAAATTTTTATCTGATTTCACTTTTTATTTTACCTGTTTTTCCTGAACTTTCCATGTGATCATATTTATGATGCACATGTATGAAGTTGAAGAGATTTATTAGCTCTGAAAAGGAACTATTAGCCATTTATCACTGGATCGTTATATCTGATGGATTTTAATCCTTCAGCAATCACTAAAGTTTACATTATTTAGCTAAATACTTTGTTATAACACTACAAAGCAGGGCTTCTATCAGCTATAGAAGCTATTGTTGTAGGTCAGATTGTTTTTGGAAAACTAATTCCAAACTTTAAACGCAGGCCTATGCAAGACTCAGAGTTGGGGTACCCTTCAAATTTCCACTCTTTTTTTTTTTAATATACTAAATCATAGACCAGGTGCAAGGGATTGGTATACTCTTTTTTTAAACTCATATAAATCTTTTACAAGTTATGGAAGGAAGTCTCTCAGGGGATCTTGTTCTAGTTCCTACTAAGGAAGCAGGACAGTAAGAGTAACAGACTGTTAAATGCCATGATTCCTCCTCAAAACCTAGCTTGGTGATGGCTAAACCATAGCCACACAATAAACATTTGTTGACTGCGACTCATATTAGTATGTTCACTGACAACCTTCAAAAATGCAGTTCAGCTGGGCTGTGGACAATGAGCTCACTCTTCCCTCTAAATCTAAGTCACACTGGTTGTAAGCTAACACACTGTGGCTAACCAAGATCTAGCTGTTCTCTAAATCAGGACTAACAGCCTTCATCAGTCATTCAGACAGAAAAGGCAGACAACTCAAGGAGAGCTGACAGACATGAACAAGGCAGGGCAAGGGGTATAAGAAACCTATTGCTACAAGGCGTCTGAAGGAATGAGGGAAAGAAATATGGGAACAGAAGTTTCCTGATGGCATTCAGGACATATGACACAAACTACTCTTTGTTTCAGAATATAATCAACAGCAGAATTCTGCCACGTTTTCTTTTCCAAAGCCAAACCACAAATTACAGACAAAGCTAACTAACACTGGCTACAAAATTCAGCAATATGGCCTCAATCTTCTGAAGAAATATGCATCATTAAATTGTTGAGATAGCTCCTCCTGCTGGGCTGGGAGTGGCCTACCTTAGAGTACAACACTGCTGCTCCCATATAATCCTTCTCCTGAAATTTTCTGTTTCCTCCTTCTTTGCAGAAAAGGGAAGCGTTGGAGTCCTTTCCCAATGAGTAACCTCTAGAAAGTCTTTCCAAAAACATCTCATCTTCAGGTCTTCATGAAGAAAGAGAGAAAAAACAAACAAAAGGGTTGAAATAAAGTACCTACCAAAAAAAAAAACAAAACAAAAACAAAACCCAAACCAAACAAACAAACAAAAAAAACCCAAACCACTGTCAGTCAAGCTGATTCTGATTCATAGCGACCCTGTAGGACAGAGTAAAATTGTCCCACAGGGTTTCCAAGGCTGTGAATCTTTAGGGAAGCAAACTGCCACAACCTTCTCCCGCACAGTGGCTGGTGGGTTCAAATCGCCAACCTTTCAGTTATCAGCCAAGCGCTTAACCACTGCACCACCAGCGTTCCTAAATCAAGCACAGACTTGGTATTTCAAGGAAAGCTCCTAACCAAAGCACCTGAAACAGAAGCATGGGCCTCCAAAACACTGGAACACACGAGGTAGGGGTTGTATGTATTATGTAATGTGACTGGAGGGAAAAAATCTTGTGGTCTTAAGAGATACACGGACTGGACAGAGAGGACAAAGTTGCCATTTTTTCCTTCTTTATCTCATAATTACCGGCCAGTGAACCATCCCTTGGATCATATATTATAAAGGAGCTTTGATACGGAGAATGACATAATACACAGAGCCTTTCTACCAAGGATTATTTCCCACTTAAACTGTGTTAAAAATACTTGAGTGAATGGCTGACAGAGAAAAGATAACCAACCACTATCGTGTGAACTGAGAAAAAAGTCACATCAATACACATGAATGGGAAGACTCCCGGTGGAATCCTAGAATATAGGAGTATCTAAGAATACAGCATTTAAAAAATAAGTAAAATTAACTAGTCTGATGATTTTTGTTTACAAGAAGCTGGTGAGGCAGGACTACATGGTTCCTTATTTTCTACCAAATTGAGCTTGGACTCTTCTGTGTAGCTTTCAGGACTTTCGTGACACAGCCCCGGCCAACTCATTCATGTCTCATTAATTCCCATCAGTCACTCCAGGTTCTAGTAAGGGAGGTGTCCTTATAGTTTTCCCAAGAGTATACCACCCTCATTCCTCCTTCTGTTCTTTTGTGATTGCCCTCTTTTAGATTTCCATTTCTTTATTTAAATCCTCTTTTCAAGGCCTTTCTCCTGACAGTCTCCTTTCACTGCTCTTATGCATGATGAACTTTTTCTTTTCTGAACTCCAGCCAATTGCAGGTGCAGGTTTGCACCACATAGTTTTTTAATATTTAATTGCCATCAAATTGTTACATCTTGTTAGTTCTGTCCTTACTCAGCCTACAAGGTCCTTATAGGCAGAGACAGTTCAATTAAAATTTTCTCACATTCTATCTTAGTTTCAATAGAGGTTCTTTTGTGCCTCTCCCTGGGCCTAGCATCCTCTTGGCACAGAGTAGGTGCTCAGCATATTTACTGTCAGGAAAGAAAGAATATTATTGGTATGGTTTGGCGTGAAATCTTGGGTTTAGAGACACATCTGTGTGCAATCAGATGCAGCTCCATGGTTAGCCTATCACAGCAGCTCTCAAAGCATGGTCTGAGGATCTCTGGGGATCCCCAAGGCCCTTTTAGGGCATTCAAAAACTGAAAAATCATACATGGCTAAATGATCCAAAGAGCAAAATAAACCAAAAAAACCCATTGCCGTTGAGTTGATTCCAACTCAAAATGACGCTACAGGACAGAGTAGAACTGCCCCATAGGGTTTCCAGGGAGCAGCTAGTGGATTTGAACTGCCGACCTTTTGGTTAGCAGCCAAGCTTTTAACCATTGCGTCACCAGGGCTCCTAAAGAGCAAGATAGACCAATGGATTTTAGTATATCAGAGTACAAAATTTCATTTATGGTTTCAAATTCCATCTTCCAACTAACCTTTCAGAAACTATCACTTGTTGAGTTTTGGTATAGTATCAAGAAGAGTGTCCTCAATTATATGAAAAGGTATATAGACTCTTTCCTTTTTTCACCTACTTATCTGTGTGAGTCCAGATTTTCTTCATATGCTTTAACCAAAACAACATTGCAACAGATTGAATACAGATGCAGATATGATCATCTGTTTTCTATTAAGTTATAAATTAAAGAAATTATAAATATGTAAAACAATGCCATTCTTATTTTTGTTTGTTGTCTGGGAAATAAGATTTTGATGATAAGATATGCTATTCTGTTAATACATAATGGGTTTATTGTTTTTTTTAAATGAGTTAATACTATTTTTAAATTTCTCAATTTTAATTTCTAATAAGGTAAATGGTAAATATCAGTAGATATGTCACATAAATAAAAGTCCTTAAAAACAAACAAACAAAAAACAAAAGCTCTTTGAGGTCCTCAATAATTATTAAGAATGAAAAGGGTTTCTGAGATCAAAAGCATCTGAAAACCACTGGCCTGTAATAAAGCCTTTCCTAGCATTTTTTTTTTTAATTGTGCTTTAGATGGTTTACAGAGCAAATTAGTTTCTCATACAATTAACACATGTATTGTTTTGTGACATTGGTTGCCAAACCCGTGATGTGTCAACACTCTCCCCTTCTCAACCTTGGGTTCCCCATTTCCATTCATCCAGCTTTCCTGTCCCCTCCTGCCTTCTCGTCCTTGCCCCCAGGCTGGTGTGCTTTCCTAGCATTTCTGATGCTGGCAGACAGGTTATCGTATGAGCCCGTTTCTTATACCATTCTAAAGGACATGATGTTAAAATCATTTAAAACTGATTTTTAAAGTAAAAAGTATTAAATGAAACAGAGGGGCATTTGAAACACAATGAGATGTAACCGTCATGATCTTTATGTATTAAATAACATAGTATCAAGATACATAAAGCAAAAATTCTAAGAAATGAAAGAAGAAATGGATTAAAACACAGCAATTGTATGAGTCTTTAACTCATTTTATTAACCTACGTCAGATCAAGTAGGCAAAAAATAAGTATACGTTATTTTTAAATGGCTCTGAAAAACAGTCCATGTGTGGGTATAAAGAGAGAAAAAGAGAGAGAGAAGGAGGGAGAAAGAGAATGAATCATTAAGTAAATGTAGTAAAATGTTAACCATTGGGGAATCTGGAATAAGGGTATATAGGAATTCTTTGTACTTCTTTTGCAACTTTTCTGTAAGTCTAAAATTATTTCAAACTAGAAAGTTATAAAAAATGTACAAATGAGCTATATAATAAATAAAGTTGATCTAATATGTAAATATACAAACATACATACACACACTTACAAGAGAGAATATACCTTTTCCCAATAGGGAGAAATAGTGTAGACTAAACTAGCCTACACTCTTTGCCCATAATGCAATAAAATAAAATATGAATAATAAAAATGGAAACAAAAAACAACACATAAACTAAAAATTCTCTTAAACAACTCTTGGGTCGAAGAAGAAATGCACCATTCTATCTCTGACACTGGCCACTCTCCCTCCTCTCAGCACTCTTCCCTCCCCCGTTTGGGTCTGGCGATTTGCTGCAAAGTCTCACTGAACTGTACTTACAGTTAAGTGGTTTATTAAGAAACAGGGTACAACTTGGGATCAAGATCACAGGCTACAATTCAGGGTCTAGATCAGGAAGCACGTAGGCAGAGTCTCCCTTCTTCAGTGCAGGACAACTCTCTCAGGTCTCTTAGACAACCTGAGGACAGGCTCCTCTTGGACCTGCTGTCTGTCACTGCAGGCTCTGTTGCTGGGCCCCTTCTGGGCCTGTTGCTGTCTTTAGTGTTACAGCCTTTGACCACTGTTACAACTCTTTTAGGAGGCTCCTTGCCTCCTCTCTCTGATTTCTTCCTTCTGCTTTTTCCTGCTACTTCTCTTCCTGGTTTTTTCTGCCTCAAACCTTTGCAGGGCTGGCTGCTTAAATACACAAACTTCTTGTCAATTTCAAGACATGGCACTCCCACCAGGGCCACAAACTGACCAATCCCTCTTGGCAGGTCACACACACTTCATTTGCATAGCAGGCAAGGCTAGGCTACAACTCACCTTATTTGCATAGTCTACTGACCAATCCCTGTAAGATACATACCAATCATAGGGCAGGCTGCAGCCAAGGGCCAGAAAAAAGTATCAAACCAAGTTGTTTACAACTTACCCAGGAAATGCCAATCAATCTGGACAAAAGTAATAAACCCTCTGGGGTAGAAAACTAGGACAAAGGTAACTCCTCAGGGCTTAGGGAAAAAATCTCTCAAGCTGTTTTTCTAAAGCACCAAGGCAAAAGGCCACATAAAGGAATTCATTTCACCAGTTTACAAAAACGCATAATAAGAAATACATTTTACATTGTGACTCAGTGTGATGTCTTTGTGTGTATGTACATCAAATTTTCACAAAATGTTAGTTATCTTTACTAAGTATATTAAAGCAAAAACAAAGTATATATAAAACATGATTTCATTAATATTTAAATACAACATAGAAAAAAATCTCAAAATAAATAATACAAAAAGAAAAATTAGGAAAGATTTTATTTAATTCAACAAGTATGCTTGCCTATCATAAAATTATTCCAGTCTGGAACATATGCAGACAATACACCTGGGAGTGTGTTCTTTGTTGCTTGCTTTTTGTTTTGTTTTAAATTAAGTTAAACCTGAAAATCCTAGTTCAAACAAAAAGTTGTGGTGAAGAATAAGAATAGCAAAACTTTTTTTTAACTGACAATGAATATTCTTTAATCTTAATCTAAAATGATGATAAACTCAATGTTTTATAATTGTTCTTTTGTGTAATTAAAAACTAAGCTGCCTTAATTCATTCTTTTCTTCAGGCACCAAGTTTAACTCAATAATTGATTCAGAGTTTTGAAAAGCAAATAGATGTTTTCTTCTTTTTTATGTTTCAATCTTTTTTCTGGCATGTTATGACTAAAAATTTGAGCAGGAAGTAAGAAAGAACAATCTTTCTAATTTTATTTCATTCCCACTGTCTATACTAATACGTAGCAACATGTTTGGGAACATACAGTGGTTAGGGTGATCACATGGAAGCTTTGCTTGTCATAACACTAGTAATTCTGGAATCCTTGGATGTGTTTGACATGTTAAAACATATCACTGTTTTGCCCTTGTACTTTTCAAATGTTCATTAAAAATGGCAAAAATATCTAAATGTATCAACTTTGTTACCTAATATCATCTTAAAATATACTCTGCTCAGAGGTTCTCTTGTAACAATTGATGAACTTTGGCGACATACTTAGTGAGTATGGTTAATAATGGCTAGCTTCCCTATCTGTGAAGAAAAGATTTCGAAAAGTTAATTATTCAGTGAGCATCCTGAAAAAATATTAACAACTTTCATTATATTTTTGTATACAACCAGAGACCCAGTAGATTTATCTGGAAGTCAAAGCTCTGTGGTTATGTGTAGCTTCCAACTTTCAAAAAAAAGTTAACTCCACTATGTTTTCTAGTCACATCTACTGCTCTATCACTTAGAAATCTTTTAAATGATCAACAATGTACTTTCCCAATTTTATTAATAAATACAATCCAGTTATGTAAGATTAAATTTAGATAACCCAATAAAAAATCGAAAAACCAAACCCGTTGCCATCGAATCGATTCCGACTCATAGTGACCCTATGGGTCAGGGTAGAACTGCCCCATAGGGTTTCCAAGGAGCAGCTGGTGGATTTGAACTGCTGACCTCTTGGTTAGCAGCCGAGCTCTTAACCACTATGCCACCAGGGCTCCTCATAATCCAATAAATTCTCCTTAAAATCATCCTGTTACACATATCTGATATAAACTAAAAACACTGCATGTCTTGTAATATCAAATTGGATTGCTAAATCTACACCAGAACGTAATCATATAATACATATTGCTTCTAAATGACCCATAACAGTCTACGTTTGGCAATATATTGTGTTATAACTAACAAAATTTTTAATTTATCAGCTATTTTTCATTAAAAAAAATCACACACACCATTTCTATACAGCTTGAAAGACTAATTTTTTTTTTTAATCATTTGTGTGAAGCATTTTCTCTTGCCACAGCACATGCAATTAAATACAACTATAATAAGGTTTTCTAATAGTCGTAGAGGAGCCCTGATGGTAAGTGGGTAAAGGCTCGGCTGCTAACCAAAAGGCTGGCAGTTTAAATCCACCAGTTGCTCCTTGGAAACCCTATGGGGCAGTTCTACTCTGTCCTATAGGGTTGCTACAAGTCGGAATCGACTCGATGGCAACAGGTTTGTTTTTTTTTAATAGTCCTAGAACAACTAAGAAATTTTGCTAATAACTTGCCTTCTTAATCTTTCTTTGAAAAATCTTTGGGGAGCTTACCAACAAGTTTAGCATTGTTTCCAAGCTCTTTGAAATTTTGAAGGTTTTATGTTTTCAAGGATATAATTACAAACAATACTTGAGGTCTATCATTTTTGTTAGCTTTTACTTATTTGTTAAAACCATATTTTAAACAATCTTCATTATAAAGTCTTAGGCTTATTTTCTTCTTTCATGAATTCACCTCAAGTCAAAGTTTGCCAATCAAAATCAACATCTTCCTCAACACTGCTACTGTTTACACTTCTAGATCAAGCAGCTGAACTTGAACATGCTTCTGTATTTTTTCCTTTATCATTCATTTTTTCTTCTAATAATAAAATGATTTATCTTAAGCACAATTATTGCAGACTTGAAATAAATTCACTAATAACATTCTTATAAAAAACACATTGAACATTGTAATACACTTCGAGAGATTCAAACCCTTATGTTAACATTCTCCTGTATCTTGCTTCATAACGAACTTTAAATTACATTATTTTATAATTAACCCTCCTATTCAGGGATGGTCAAATTATTTACCACATACTAGAATATCAAATAGATTCCAGTGAACAAAAGACCAAGTGCCCTATTCTTAGCCAATGCATGTACTCATCACATCCCCTACCTTCTCTAACATAGCTCTTTGTCACTGGCACAGTGCACTCTGAAATTTTCAATTCTATTCCATTAGGGGAAAAAGATGCTGACTGCAATCACTAAATTGAGTAAACGGTCTACTAATAAGGCACAATCGACAGTTAGAAATCCTGGTCTAGAAAACACAAATGTTAAAATATGACAGGGCAAAATTCTATGGTATATATGAAAAGAAATCAGCTCTTTAGAGAAAAGGCTGCTTCTAGGTCTGAATTGGGAAATGTACAAGATGAGCCTAGAACATCTTGTCATATCAGAAAGCATGCAAGCTCTCAAAGATTATAAGGGTCCCATTGAAAAGACATGGGAGCCAAGCTGAGAAAGTTTCCAGTGGCTAAAGACAGGGCAATTTGTATATTAATAGTAATAATAACTATGATAGATTAAAGAACATCATATATATTTCTATTCATAAGTTTACAACAATACTAAAAGAAATCTCAATTCATTGATCATCTATTGAAGATGCTAGGAAACCAACTCATTTTGAAAACTTGTAAGTAAAGGAAAGATAACAAGCATTTATCCTGCCTTTCCTATATGATTTGTACCTCATGGTAGCCAAAAAGCCTATCGTATTTATCACTGTGGAAATATTTATCTAATAAATAAAAAGGGTGTGATTGTTAAGATTGTGTGTCAGCTTGGCTGGGCCATGATTTTCAGCGGTTTGGCAGTTATAATGTAATCTGGCAGTCGTATAATGATGTTATCACCTCTATGATGGGATCTGCTGTGAGTAGCCAATCAGTTGAAAGGGAGTTTCTTTGGGAGCGTGGCCTGCATCCAATCAATATAGGTGGACTTTCTGGCAAGGCTTGTGGGCTTCTGCTCGCTCTGGATCCCAAAGCTGGCTCCTGTTTGCCTGACTTCTGGTTCTTGGGACTTGAGCTAGAAGCTTACCTGCCCTCTTGCCTGCCAATCTTGGGATTCGTCAGTCTCTGCAGCCTGTGAGCCAGAGCCCTGCTGTCTGCCCTGTAGATCTTGGATTTGCCAGCCCCTGAAGCTACATGAGTCAGGAGAAGCCTTCAGTCTGACCCATGGACTTGGGACTTTCCAGCCTCTACAACTGCGTGAGCCATTTCCTTGATATAAATCTCTCTATATAGATACTTATATGCTTTACTGGTTTTCTTTCTCTAGAGAACCCAGCCTAAGACAAACGGAATGACAGAGTATCAGTTTTGCAGCTCCTTGCACTTTTATGTTATAGAGATGGCTTCTTTCCTTAAACCTCATGAACTAACCTCTGCTAGCTTCAAACTTTTCTTCTGCAGCTTCTTCACCTCTCTCAGCCTTCACAGAATTAAAGGGGGTTAGGGTCTTGTTCTGGATTAGGCTTTGGCTTAAGGGAATGCCGTGGCTGGTTTGATCTTCTATCCAGACCACTAAAACTTTGTCCATAACAGCAATAAGGCTGTTTCATATTCACAACTTGGCTAACTGTTTGGCACAAGAGGCCTAGCTTTTGGCATGCCTTCCTCACTAAGCTTAATCATTTCTAGCTTTTTATTTAAAGTGAGAAACACACAACTCTTCCTTTCACTCGAACACTCAGAGGCCATTCTAAGGTTATTAACTGGCCTAATTTCAATACTGTTGTGTCTAAGGGAATAGGGAGGCCTTAGTAGAGGGAGAGAGATGGGGGAACGGCTGGTCAGTGAAGCAGTCAGAAAACACACTATATCTATCAATTAAGTTTGCCGTCTTACACTGGCACGGTTTGTGGTGTCCCAAAACAATTACAATAGCAACATCAAAGAACACTGATACAGATCAACAAAGCAGATACAATAATAAAGTTTGAAATATTGTGAGAATTACCAAAATGTGACACAGACACGAAGGGAGCACGTTGTTGGAAAAATGGTGCTGTTCTTCTCCAGTGACTGTCTCTCCTGATGACATGTTATTGTTGTTATGTGCTGTTGAGTTGGTTCCGACTCATAGGGAACCTATGTACAACAGAATAAAAAACTGCCTGTGCTGCGCCATCCTCACAGTCTTTGCTATGCTTGAGTCCATTGTTGCAGACACCGTGTCAATCCATCTCTTTGAGGGTCTTCCTCTTTTTCGCCAAACCTCTACTTTACCAAGCATGATGTCCTTCTCCAGGGACTGGTCCCTTCTGATAACATGTCCAAAATACGTGAGACAAAGTCTTGCCATCCTTGCTTCTAAGGAGCATTCTGGCTGTACTTCCTCCATGACTGATATGTTTGCTCTTCTGGCATTCCGTGGTATATTCAATATTCTTCACCAATACCACAATTTGAATGAGTCAAATTCTTCTTTGGTATTCCTTATTCATTGTCTAGCTTTTGTATGCATAGGAGGCGACTGAAAATACCATGGCTTGAGTCAGGCACACTTTAGTCATCAAAGTGACATCTTTGCTTTTTAAGACTTTAAAGAGGTCTTTTGCCTCTAATTTGCCCAATGCAACAAGTCATTTGATTTCTTGGTTGTTGCTTACATGGGCATTGATTGTTGATCCAAGTACAAGGAAATCTTTGATAACTTCAACTTCTTCGCCATTTATCATGACGTTGTTTATGTGCCCAGTAGTGAGGATTTTTGTTTTCTTTATGTTGAAGTGTAATCCATACTGAAGGCTGTAGTCTTTGATCGTCATCAGTAAGTGCTTCAAATCCTCTTTGCTTTCTGCGAGCAAGGTTGTGTCATCTGCATATCACAGGTTGTTAACGAGTCTTCTTCCAATCCTGACGCCACTTTCGTCTTCTTATAGTCCAGGTTCTTGGATTATTTGCTCGGCATATTTTGAATATCATTAATGGACTTAAGAAAATACAGTGTTATAAACCATTATCATCACTATCCTTTTTGATGCTCAAATTGACCTAAATTTGGCCAGTGGGACCTCTTCAGGTTGGCTCCTGTGTTCCACTGATTTTTTTTTAAAAAACATAAATCTATTAGTCTTTGATCACTTTCTTGCTTTCCAGCACAACAAGGTATTCTACTCAAATCAGTACAAAATCAAAACAAACAGTAAGGCAGTGAGCGTGGATAATGAGGCTCCTACAACACTCTAGAAGAAGCCCTGGTGATGCAATGGCTGTAAACCAAAAGGTGATGAGGGCAACTTCCTTAAACTAAAAAAGGGTCTCTACTATAAAATTGGAGCCCTGGTGGCATAGTGGTTAAGAGCTTCGGCTGCTAAGCAAAACGTCAGCAGTTCAAATCCACCAGCTGCTCCTTGGAAACCCTATTGGGCAGCTCTGCCCTGTCCTATACAGTCGCTGTCATGGATTGAATTGTGTCCCCCAAAAATATGTATATCAATTTGGCTAGGCCATGATGCCCAGTATTGTGTGACTGTCCACCATTTTGTCATCTGCTGTTATCTGCCTATGTGTTACAAATCCTGTCTTTATGATGTTAATGAGGGGTGACAGGCGGCAGTTATGTTAATGAGGCAAGACTCAATCTACAAGACTGTACTGTGTCTTGAGCCAATTTCTTTTGGGATATAAAAGAGAGAAGCGAGCAGAGAGACAGGGGCACCTCATACCACCAAGTAAACAGGACCAAGAGCAGAGCGTGTTCTTTGGACCCGGGGTTCCTGTGTGGAGAAGCTCCTAGTCCAGGAGAAGACTGATGAGACGGACCTTCCTCCAGAGCCGACAGAGAAAAAGAAAGGCTTCCCTGGGAAATGAAGCCCTGCATTTGGACTTTTAGCTTACTGGACTGTGAGAAAATAAATTTATCTTTGTTAAAGTCATCCACTTGTGCTATTTCTGTTACAGCAACCAGATAATTCAGACAGTCGCTATGAGTCGGGACCCACTCGACGGCACCTAGCAACAACTATAAAATTATGGCAAATGTCCTAAATGGCTGCTACCTAACTGTCTGTTACTATTTAACGTTATATTGGAGGTTCTACCTGTTGTTGTCGTTGTTAGGTGCCATCAAGTGGCTTCAGACTCATAGAGACACTACTATGTACAACATAGTAGTAGATGGCCCGGTCCTGCGCCATCCTCACAATCATTGTTATGTTTGAGCCCATGTTGTAACCACTGTGTCAATCCATCTCATGGAGGGTCTTCCTCTTTTTTGCTGACCCTCTACTTTACCAAGCATGATGTCTTTCTCCATGGACTAGCCCCTCCTGATAACACATCCAAAGTAAGTGAGATGAAGTCATGTCATCCCTGCTTCTAAGGAGCATTTTAGCTATACTTCTTCCAAGACAGATTTGTTCATTCTTCTGGCAGTCCGTGGTACATTCAATATTCTTCGCCAACACCATAATTCAAAGGCATCAATTCTTCTTTGGTCTTCCTTACTCACTGTTCAGCTTTTGCATGCGTACGAGGCAACTGAAAATACCATGGCTTGGTATTTTCCTCAAAGTGACAACTTTGCTTTTGAAGACTTTAAAGAGGTCTTTTGCAGCAGATTTGCCCAATGCAATGTGTCATTTGATTTCCTGACTGCTGCTTCCATGGGCGCTGATTGTGGATCCAAGTAAAATGAAATCCTTGACAACTTCAATATTTTCTCTGTTTATCATGATGCTGTTTATTAGTCCACTTATGAGGATTTTTGTTTTCTTTATGTTGAGGTGTAATCCATACTAAAGGCTGTAGTCTTTGATCTTCATCAGTAAGTGCTTCAAGTCCTCTTTGCTTTCTGCTAGCAAGGTTGTATCTCTGCATATGGAAGGTTGTTAATGAGTGTTCCTCCAATCCTGATGCCACATTCTTCTTCATACAGTCCAGCTTTTCAGATTATTTGCTCAGTATACAGAGAAAAAGATGAGGAGCTCATCTTCTAGTCTACATCAATGTTCTGCTACTATCCATAAGGTTTTCACTGTCTAATTTTTTTTTGGAAGTAGATTGCCAGGACTTTCTTCCTAGTCTGTCTTAGTCTGGAAGCTTTGATGAAACCTGTCCACCATGAGTGATCCTGCTGGTATCTGAAATACTGATGGCATAGTTTTCAGCTTCACAGCAACATGCAAGCCACCACAATATGACAAACTGACAGACAAGTGGTGAAGAGATTTTAGCTAATGTTATGATAATTTGAAAAAATAAGACGTAAATATTGGAAAGGAGGATTACTATTTGTAGATATAATTATCTAAAAATTCCAAGTGACTGACATAAAAATTATAAAATAATATAAAAGTTAGTTAACTGGTCAATTATAAGATGATAAAAAAAATTCCTAGCTTTTATTTATACCAAACATAAACCAAACCCATTGCCATCGATTCAATTCTGACTCATAGTGACCCTGCAGAACAGAGGAGAACTGTCCCATAGGGTTTCCAAGGCTGTAAATCTTTATGGAATCAGACTACCACATTTTTCTCCCATGGAGCAGCTGGCAGCTTTTGGGTTAGCAGCTGAGTGCTTTAGCCACTGTGCCACCAAACCAAACCAAAACCAAACCCATTGCCATCGAGTTGATCCAGATTAATGCCCTATAGGACAGGGTAGAACTGTCCCATACAGTTTCCAGGGAGTGGCTGGTGGATTCAAACTGCCAACCTTTTGGTCAGCAGCCGTAGCTTTTAATCACTGTGCCACCAGGGCTCCTTATTTACACTAGCAATCATCAGTTAGAGAATATAATTGGGGGAAAAAACTCTTATTCACAATAACAACAAAAACCTTATAAGTAAAATCTAGCAGGAAATGTGCAAGACCTATATAAAGAAAACTATAAAACTTTACTTATGGACATAAAAGCTGCCCTATATAAACGGCAAGACATACCCTTTACTTGGATAAGGAAATTTAATACTGTAAAGACGTCAGGACTCCCTAAATGAATCTATAAATGCAACACAATTCTAATCAAAAACTCAACCTTTTTTTATGAAACTTGACAAAACAATTCTAAAGTTAATGTGGAGGAAATATACACAAAATAGTCAAAAGACATTTTTGAAAAAAAAAAGTACGTGTGTGTCTGGGGAAACTTGGCCTAATATGACAGCAAAACCACATTTGTACTAGAGACTTGCTTTCCTCCTACTTCTGGTAATAAAATCTCATTGGTGAAGCCATTTCATGTGGCTGAAGTAGGGCTGACTCCAATTTTCCAAAAGGGCTGGGCATGTGATCAAGGCCTGGCCAGTCAGAGGAGTCTGATACGATTGGGTGAAGGATGAGCATGTGACCAAAGTTAGGTTGATCAGAGCAGAACTTGGAACTTTTCTGCTAAAACTATCGTGGAAGCTGGTCTTCCTTCCCTGGGGTAATTCAGGTATCAGCCTGTGCCCGGGGCTGCCAATGGTTATAGTGCCTACCAGCTGGAGAGATTACTCTGAGATGAAGAGATAGAGTCCGGATGACATTTGTACCCCTGGATACAACCCACCCTGAAAATAGATGCCTTTGGACAGCTTAGCTTCATAGCCTATAAATTTCCTAATTTGTACTGGGTTTCTATCACAATTAAAAGAGTTCAAATATAATACTATAAAATCACAGTAATTAAAATCCTTTAGTTTTGGCATAGAAATAGTCTAGAAACAGATTTATGAATAAGTGGGACTTTAATTTTTAATAAATGTGGCATTTTGAAGTACTGGGTACAGGATGGACCATTCAATAAATGCTATGGAGAAACTCCAGAAAAAATAAAATAAAGTTAGAACACTCCCTCACACCATACATAAAAATAAATTTCAGATGGATTGGAGAGCAAAAGTAAAACACAAAACTAAATAAAAATGTTAGGAAAAAATAAAGAATATACTTATAATCTTGGGGTAGAGTAGACCACCCTAAGCAAGACATACATAAGCCAGAAGCCATAAAAAATAAATAACAGACTAGGAGAAAAATTAGTAACATACACACCAAAGAATTATATAGCTAGATTTATAAAGGTCTCCTATAAACTAATAAGAGAAAGACAAATGACTCACTGGAAAAAATGAGCAAACGTTACAAATAAGCAATTCACAGAAGAAATACAAATAGGCTGAAACATCTGAAAAGATGCTTTACTTCACTAGTAATCAGAAAAACACAAGTGAAAATGAGATTTTTTATTTTTGTCCTTAAGATTGAAAAAATTAAAGGCTCTTGCTTTCTAAAGTTGGTGAGGATATGGAAAAGTGATTATTTTCATACACTGCTCATGGTCAACTTCACAACTAACTGTGGCATACTAGCAATATCATGTGGCTGTTAAAAAGACTGAGGTATTGTACACTGTCATGGATTGAACTGTGTTCCCCAAAAATATGTGTCAACTTGGCTAGGCCACGAGTCCCAGAATTGTGTGGCTGTCCTCCATTTTGTAATCTGATGTAATTATCCTCCATTTTGTGATGTGCTGTAAATCCTAACCTCTATATGTTAATGAGGCAGGATCAGTATGGGGTATACCTTGAGTCACAGTCTTACAAGAGGGTGTGACTCAAGTCACACTCTTATTCAAGTCATACCCTTGCTTAAGTCACACCTTTTATCTTACAAGAAATGACAGGAGAGAGAAGCAAGCAGAAAGGAGACAGACCTCTCTAACAGCAAAAAAGAAGAGCTGGGAGCAGAGCACATCATTTAGACCTGGGGTTCCTGTGCTGAGAACCTCCTAGATCTAGGGGAAGACTGACACCAAAACACATGAAGATCTCCAAGGAACGTCAGGCGCACAGACTTGAAAGAAGACAAGGACGTTCCTCCAGGGCCAGAGAGAGACAAAGCATTCCCTTAGAGCAGGCACTCTGAATTCGGACTTCTAGCCTCCTAAACTGTAAGAAAATAAATTTCCACTTTTTAAGGACATCCACTTGTGGTATTTCTGCAATAGCAGCACTAGATAACTAAGACATACACCAATGTTCATAGTAGCATTATTCGTAATATCAAAGGCGGAAACAACTCAATGTCCGTCAATGGATGAATGGATAAACAAAATGCGGTATATACAATGCAATACTATGAACTCATAAAAAGGAATGAAGTTCTGATACATGCTACGACGTGGATAAACCTTGAAGATATTATGCTAAGTGAAATAAGCCAGACACAGAAGAACAAATATTGTATGATTCCACTTATATGTAGTGTCTAGAATAGGAAAATTCATAGAGACCGAAGTAGATTAGAGGTTACGAGGGGCTGAGAAGAATATAAGTAATTGCTTAGTGGTACGGAGCTTCATTTAAGGTGATGAAAACATTTTGGAAATAGTGGCAATGGTTATACAACACTGTGAATGTAATTAAATGTCAGTGAAATGTACGCTTAACATGGTTAAAATGATACATTTTACACTAGATGTATTTTACCACAATATTAAAGAAAAAAAAGATTGAGGTGTGATGTTGGAAAAAACAAAACTCTTAAAAATGCACCCAAAATAACCTAATAAGGGAAAATATATTTATCTACAAATGTATGGGAATAAACAAAAAGGACTAAAAGTTCTAATAAACTGTGACTACTTATGTGAAAGAGTATGAGAAGGGTAAGGAAGGGGAAAATTTCATAAAGTTTTACTTATTAAATGTTGTTTCTCAAATTATGGTATATCCATACAATGGAACATTATGCAACGATAAAGAACAACGATGAAGCTGTGAAACATCGTGTAACATGGTGGAAGCTGGAACTTATTATGCTGAGTGAATTTTGTCAGTCACAGAAGGACAAATACTGTATAAGACCACTATTATAAGACTGAAGAAAAGGTTGAAATACAGAAGAAAACATTCTTTGATGGTTACAAGGGTGGGGAGGGAGGGTGAGGGTCATTCACTAACTAGATAGTAGATAAGAATCATCTTGGGCGAAGGGAAGGACAGCACACACTAAAGGGGAAGTCAGCACAACTGGACTAAACCAAAGCTAAGAAGTTTCCTGAATA
>NW_004443976.1:17868329-17870558 GCF_000243295.1 Trichechus manatus latirostris | reverse complement strand
GTTTACAGAACAAATAGTTTCTCATTAAACAGTCAGTACACATGTTGTTTTATGACATTGGTTAACAACCCCACAACATGTCAACACTCTCCCTTCTCAACCTCGGAGGACTTTTTTTTGGTGAAAATATACATAGCCAAAGTTACACCATTTCAAAAGTTTCTACGTGTACAATTCAGTGACATCGATTACATTCTTCCGGTTGTACTGCTATTCTCACTATCCTTTTCCAAATTATTCCATCACCATTATCTTCAACTCACTCCCCCTCAGGCTTCCCATAAAACCTTTTGAGTTGCTGCTGTCAATTTGATCTCACTTAGATAATCCTTTTTTTTCCCCCTGTACCTTAGATGAAGGTTTGCAGAACAAATAGTTCCTCATTAAATAGTTAGTACACATATTGCCCTATGACAATGGTTAACCCCACGACATGTCAACACTGTCCCTTCTCAACCTTGGGTTCCTTATCACCAGCTTTCCTGTCCCCTCCTGCCTTCTAGTCCTTGTCCCTGGACTGCTGTGCCTCATTAGTCCCATTTTGTTTTAAGAGGCTGTCCAATCGCCGGCTAAACAGTGAACTTCGGGAGTGACTTCACCACTAAGCGAAAAGGGTATCCGGGGGCCAAACCCTCAGGGTTTCTCCAGTCTGTCAGGCCAGTAAGTCTGGTCTTTTTTTTTTTTTGAGTTAGAATTTTGTTCTACATCCTTTTCCAGCTCTGTCCAGGACCCTCTACTGTGATCCTGATCAGAGCAGCCAGTGGGGGTAGCCGGGCACCATCTAGTTGTACTGGACTCAGTCTGGTGGAGGCCGTGGCAGCTGTGGACCATTTAGTCCTTTGGACTAATCTTTTCTTTGTATCTTGTTCTCTTCATTCTCCCTTGTTCCCGAAGGGGTGAGACCAGTGGAGTATCTTAGATGGCTGCTCACAGGCTTTTAAATACGACCCCAGACACTACTCACCAAGGTAGAATGTAGAACGTTATCTTTATAAACTGTGTTATGCCAATTGAGCTAGATGTTCCCTGAGATCATGGTCACCACAGCCCTCAGCCCAGCAATTCAGTCCCTCAGGGAGTTTGGAAGAGTCTATGGAGCTTCCATGACCTTTCCTTGTATAAGTTGTGCTGGCTTCCCCAGTATTGTGTACTGCTTACCCTTCACCAAAGTTACCACTTACCTATTGTCTAATTAGTTCCCCCATACCCAGCCCATCCCTCCTAACCAACAAAGATTGTTTCTTTTTATGTGTCAACTTTTATATGAGCTTTTACAGTAGAGGTCTCATACAATATTTGTCCTTTTGTGATTGACTTATTTTATTCAGCATAATGTCCTCCAGTTTCATCCATGTTATGAGATGCTTCACAGATTCATCATTGTTCTTTATCTTTGCATAATACTTCATTGCGTGTACCTACCATAGTTTGTTTATCCATTCATCTGCTGTTGGGCATCTAGGTTGTTTCCATCCTTTTGCCACTGTGAACAGTGCTGCAATGAATATGAGTGTGCATATGTCTATTTGTGTGACGGCTCTTATTTGTCTAGGATACATTCGTAGGAGTAGGATTGCATTTTGTAGTGCTTTTTTTTCGTGGTGCTGACATTTTCTTTGCTCCTCTTACTCTCCCGTGCTGAGTTCCTTTTGTTTGTGGATTTTTTTTTTTCATTTCGTTTTTGTAGGTTTTGTTTTTACTGAGACTTTATGTTTTTCTTCTTTATTTTGGTGAGTAAGTTTGTTAACTCTCTTTGCGGTTGCCTTGAAATTTACCCTTATCTTCCTAGATTTGAACCAGTCTATTATTACTTGGTATCGCCTTGCCTTCCTCTCCATTAGAATGTTCTGTACCTACACCGTTTATTCCCTCTTTTATTTTTCTGATGCTGTTGTCATTTACAGACTAACCTCTCTGGTTCCCTGTTGTCGTTCTTTAGGTTTTGCATAGTCCTTAAGAGTTCATTTCCTAGGTTGGTACCTGGCTAGTACAATCCTGTGTCCTATATTCAGCCTGTGGTCTGATGTTGTTTGTTCTCAGATCGAAGGACTCCCTTTAATAAGTCTTGTGAATTTGGTTTGGTTTTTACATAGTCCCTTAATTTCTGTTTATCTGGAAATGACCTAATTTCACCATCATATTTGAAAGAGAGTTTTGCAGGATATATTATTCTTGGCTGGCAATTTTTTTCAAGGTTTTATATATGTCATCCCATTGCCTTCTTGCCTG
>NW_004443976.1:17829937-17868229 GCF_000243295.1 Trichechus manatus latirostris | reverse complement strand
CTTTTTGTTTTTCTTGAGCTGCTCTCAGGATTCTGTTTGTCTTTGGTTTTGGTGAGTGTGATTATGATATGCCTTGGTGATCTTCTTTTGGGGTCTATCCTATATGGGGTTCATTGAGCTTCTTGGATGGTCAGCTTTTCATCTTTCATGATATTGGGGAAGTTTTCTGTCAGCAGTTCTTCAATGAACCTGTGTTTTCTGTTTTCTCCCCCTGTTCTGGAACTCCGATCATGCACAGATTTTTGCTTTTGATTGTATCCCATGTAATTCTCAGGGTTTCTTCATTTTTCTTCGTTCTTTTTTCTGATTTTTCCTCAAACACAGTTGTATCCAAGTGTTTGTATTCAATTTCGCTGATCCTACCTTCCATCGTTTCAAATCTGCTCCTCAGCCCTTCTATGACACTGTCCATTTCTGAAATCTTCATGTTTATCTTTTGGATTTCTAGTTGTTGTTTTTATATGATTTCTAGTTGTGAATTTATTTTAGCACTTTGTTCCTGTATTATTTTCTTGAATTCTTCCATTTTTTGGTCTGTATTTTTCATGAATTTGTCAATTTTTTCCTCATTTTTGTCTGCTTTTTGCTTCAACTCTTGGATAATTCTGAGTATTAGAGATTTGAATTCCCTATCAGGTACTTCTAGTGCCTTTTCTTCTACTGGAAGGTCATCTTGTGTTTTATTTTGGACGCCTACTGGAACCATCCTGTCCTGTGTTTGTAAATATTTTGATATTGTCTGCTATTTTTGGGGCATTCAGCGGTTATTTTCCTCATTTATTGACTATAGATTTGTTTGTTTCATCCTGCTTTTTTGTTTTATTTGGTTAGGTCTGAGCAGGCGGGCTGTGTGTTCTTTGTCATTTGCTCGTCTGTGGGCACGATACTTTTCACCTCCTTCTCCAATGGGCAGGGTCAGTCACTCAAGTATGGTACAGCAAGGCAGGTCCAGCTGAATGGGAGTTGCTGGGATGGGTTGTTTGTGGCACGGACCAGGGCTGACAGTGTGGACCGGGAATCAGTGCAGGGCGGGTTCCAGTAGGCCGTGCCTGTGCTGCTTGGGAGTGTGATGTTCAGCGCACGGTGCAGGTAGGCAGGAAGGAGGGGATACATTGTGATGTGTGGAGCTAAGATGGGTATGGGAAAGATGAGAGAGAGGAGAGAGGAACAGGAGCCTAAAACATACACACAAACAAAAAGAGTGCTGAAGGAGCTTGCTATTGGAGTGGAGAGATAAGAGACTGAGAAATGGGGGAAAACAAAAATGGAAAAAAAAAAGAAAAAGGGTAAAAAAAAATGAATAAATCAAGAAATTGGAAATGAAAAAAGACAAAAGGGAGTAAGAGAGAAGAAAACAAAACAAAGGAACAACAACAAAAAAAAAAACCCAAAAACAAGAAAAAAGAAATGCCCCCAGGGATGTCCCTGTGTGTCTGCGCAGAGTAAGGGAGTAGCTTCCAAGCCGCGTGGTACTGCCTGGCTACAAGGGGCTCCCAAGCCGAGAAAAGAAAAAGAAAACAAACAAATCAAAACAGAACAAATCAGAGCCAACCAACAAAAAAGACCCGAGGGTCCCACCAGCGTAGCAGCACGGGCCAGGAAACAGTTTCACAGTCAAGTGGTGTTTCATAGTCTTTCAGGAAGAAGCAAAGATGGTGCACGGAGGTAGGTATTTGAGAGAAAGGAGGGGGAGGTGGTGAGAGGTAAGGAAAAAATCTAAAGAAACGGAAAAAAGCAACACCAGCAGCCAACAAAAGGCATTCTGGGAGCTGGTCAGTGTGGGCAGGTGGAATCCAAGTGACACCAGGGTGAAGCTGGTGCTTCCCAGCCAACAGACTGTGGCTGCAGGAAGCAGAGGCGGCTAAGTAGAGGTGAAGAGGGGTGGGTGGTGAGAAAGCCTATATTGCTGGTTTCCGGTTGTTCTGTCTTCTGCTGGAAGCTCTGTGAAGCTGCTTTCTCATAACCTCTGTTCGCTGACCTCCGACAGGAGTCCAAGATGGCAGATCCGTGCTATAGTAGCTGATAGGGGACCTCTGCATGTATCTCTCCTTGCTCTCTGTTCTCGGTCAGTTTCTTATTCCATTCGGTGCTTGGCTGAGTTCTTTATCTCTTCATTTGATGCTTAGGGTTTCAGGATTCACATGTGACTCTGTTTGACTTAGTTTTTCTGATCTTTGCTGCGGAGGGACGGCGTGGTGCTTCTGACTATAGTGCCATGTTGCCCGGAAGTCAGGATTAACATTCTTAATTTATTATAGTCAGTCAGACATTGCAATCTGATCTGACCATTGTCTATCTCTCTGGCCTCCTTCTTCATCACACTCACCTTTCAGCCATGAACAAATTCACTAATCCTGTGTTCCACTGTGTCCAATTGCTGTCAGACTTACAAATTAAGTTCTTAATTTCAGTTATGTTATTTTTCAGTTCTAGAAAATCCATTTGATTCTTTCTTACAGATTACAATTCCCTGATGAAATGTATTTTTCCATCTATTTTGTCCATCTTTTCCTCTATTTTTTTTTAAACACATATCATAGTTATATAAAGTCCTTGTCTACTAATTCCTGTATGTGAATCATTAGTTGACCTATTTCTAAGGTTTACTTTTTCTCTTAATTGTTGGTTATTTTCACACATCTTTCAATGTCTTGTAATTTACTATATTCTTAACATTGTGGTAGAAGCCCTACAGAAGCTAATGACATCTTTCACCATGAACTTTGTAAATGTGCTATGAGGAAAGCTGACTCTACATTTGGGTCTTGAGTTTGGGCCTCTTCTGATTTCCAATCTAGCATATCGGCCCCAAATGACTGCCAAAAGCTCTGCTGATTTCTGTTTCCCTAAGGTTAGTTCCTCTGCTTGGGCCTAGCCTGATCCTCAGCCTGCAGTTATTCCCAGGAAAATAAAATGACTGGTGATCACTTAGGAAGAGGTCTTCCCTCTATGGAATTTTAGCCATCTAGTCCTTGTTGCTTTCTGATGTCTTTAAAAAATAATTATTACAGTTTATCATTTTTTTTTAGTTGTAATGCAAGTATTACTTGCTGTGACCTATTATATCCTACCCAGCAGCAGAAGTTCTATTTGCCAAATTTCAAAGAAACCTAGCAGGTACAATAGACGAGACTCGAGAATGAATTTAATATGGAGTGTGAGGAGAAGGAAAAACCAAGCATGCTATCAGTTTGGGTACCAACTGGACAGATCGTATAGCAATTTGCCAAGGGATCACAGAAGAGGATCTGATATAGGTGTGTGTGTTGATGGGGGAGAACTTGAGTTCAGTTTTTAATACAGAATGGCTCTTAGGTTGCTAGTTTTAGGAAGTGAACATATTATATCGCTGTACAATTCATTAAGACAGAGATCACTGGAAGGGGATCTCGTTTTGAGGGCAAAATCATGAATCTGGTTTTGGATATGTTGAATTTTAAGTATCTTTGAGATTCTCAAGTAGGCAGCTGGATTTAGATACTTGAGTCTTCAAGGAGAGATCAGGACCAGAGATATTTTAAGGGTAATCAGTATACAGGAGGCAACTGATGTCAAGAGGGTGGACGAGACCGCCTCAAGAGAGAACAAAGAGCGAAAAGGAAAAAGAGCCTAGTTTGGAGTCTTGAGGAACTCCAGTATTAAATGACTAGGAAAATACTTTTCTTTGATTTACATTCCTTTTCGGTACACTGAAACTTCAAAATGATTCTTGTGGAGTATTATACTTTGCTGTTAGTAAGCTATATCAATTTATCATAGGAAAACTCTGCATATTACCCAAAGTTTTCATCAGCAGTTCTCCATCATTTTTGGAAATTTTGTAAACGCAATTCACAGATCCTGTAGTGCTTTAGATGTTGTTTTTCAAACTGGAGGTCAAGACTCAGTGAGTCATGAAATCAATTCAGTAGGCCCAGATTAGCTTTTTTTTTAAATGAAGTAAGTGGAAAATACCAAAGTGCATCACATTTAGTAAGCATCTACACCCCCTTCCTTGGTGAGCTCATCCAGTCTCATGCCTCTAAATGTCATGTACAATTCCCACATTTATATCTCTAACCCAGGCCTCTTTCCCAAACTCCACTCATTTAGACATCTCCACTTGGATGTCTAAAAGACATCTCAATCTCAACACATCTCAACATGAACTCCTGATCTTCCTTCCCAAAAGAGCTCCACCTGCAGCCTTTCTAAGTGATGGCAATCTTATCCTTCTACCTTTGGCCCTTCAGGCTGAAGTCCCTAGAGTTATTTTTTATTTCTCTTATTCTCTAACACATCACATTGCATCTGTTAGGTAGAATTTCCACCTTCCATGTGGGAGACCAGGGTTCAACTCCAGGCCAATGCACCTCATGTGCAGGCACCACCTGTCAGTGGAGGATTGTGTGTTGCTATGATGCTCCACCAGGCGCTCCTTGGAAATCCTATGGGGCAGGTCTACTCTGTTCTATGGGGTCACTATGAGTCGGAATCGACTCCACAGCAATGGGTATGATGCTGAACAGGTTTCAGTGGAGATTCTAGACTAAGACTAGGAAGAAAGGCCTGGTGATCTACTTCAAAAAATCAGCCAGTGAAAACCCTGTGGATCACAATGGTCTGATCCATAACCAAGGTTACCACCCTGGTCCAAGCTACTATATCATCTCTTACCTGGACTACTGCAATAGCTTCCCAACAGGTCTCTCTGCTTTCTCCCTTACCCCCCATAGTCTACCTTCAACACAGCAGTAAAAGAAATCCTTTAAAACAAGAGTCAGCAAGCTTTTCCTTAGAGGGACAGATAGCAAATATTTTGGCGTTGCAGGCAAAGAAGCAAAATCAAGGACATTACGTAGGTACAGGAGAGAAAACAAATTTCCATGATTTTTTGTTGATAAAATTAAAAACATAGTAATAACTAAGTACAATTTTTTTTTGTAATGCAGGTCTACCAATGAGAAAAAAAATTTTAAGGGACATTTTGCTTAATTGGGGTTTAAAGTCAGTTGGTTGCAAATGTTTATCTGTAGAAACTATTCTTAGCTGGGCCATACAAAACCAGGCAGCGGACTGCACTTAGCCTGCAGGCTGTAGTTTGCAGCCCCCAGTTTTAAATATAATCGTATCACTCTTCTCTCAAAACCTTGCTTTCGGTTTCCATTGCTTTGTTACAAATTGCCGCCAACTTGGCAGTGTAAAACAAAAGCCGTTTATTATCTCATAGTTCTATAGCTCAGAATCAAGGCAGGCTTAGCTGAATTCTCTGCTTAGGGTCTCACAAGGCCTAAATCAAGGTGTGCTCTTATACGGAAGATCTCGGAAAGAATCCAATTCTAAGCTTATTCAGATCAGCGGCAGAATGCAGTTCCTTGCGGTTGTAGATCTGAGGTCCCCATTTCCTTGCTGGCTGTCAGCCAAGGGCAAGACTCAGCTTCCAGAAGATGCTGGCATTCCTTGTCATGTGGCCCCCTCCATCTTCAAAGCCAGCAACAGTGCACTGAATCTTTCCATGTTTTGAATCTCTCTGACTTCCCCTTCTGTTACAGCTGGGAAAAATGCTCTGCTTTAAAGGTTTCACCTGACTGAGTCAGGCATACCCAGATAACCTCCATATCTCAAGGCCAACTGACTTGGGATTTTAATTACATCTGCAAAATCCCTTCATAGCAGTCCCTAGATTAGTGTTGGACTGAATAACCAGGGGACAAGAATCTTTGGGGGGGGGGGCATCTTTAGAATCCTGCCTACCCCACCTTGCAATAGCTTCCTACTGAGAGTAAAAGGACAAGGCCCTTACAAGGGCATACATGATCTGTGCCATCTGCTCTCCCCCAACTCCCATGCCTGCCCCATTGTATCTCTAATCTTATTTCCTATTACTCTCCCTCTGGCTTACTCTGTTCATCCACATCAGCCTCCTTGCTGTTCTTTGAATGGGCCAGACATATTCCCAATGCAGGGCCTTTGCTCCAGTCTCTACCTGAAAAGCTCTTCTCTTAGCTACCTACTTGGTTGACTCCTTACCTCCAATCTTTCCGCAAGTTTCACTTTTTCAACGAGGCATACCCTGACCATCCTATTTAACACTACCTCTTGCACTCTTGCTCCTGGCACCGCCTATTTCTCCTACCCTGTTCCACTTTTTTTTCCCCCCTTACTATATTTATTACTTTTAACATACTATATACTTTGTGATGTTTATTATCTGTCCTTCCTTGTTAGAATGAAGCTCCTCAAAGGTAAGGATCTTTGTCTATTTTGTTCACTGGTGTATTCTGAGCATCCAGCACCATGCCTTGCACAACATAGATGATCAATAAATATTTATGGAATGAATTAAGTTTCAGGAAACTTCTGTTTCAGTTTTCTACATATGTATGTGTGTAGTAGATTGTGATGTAAAATATATTTCTTACTGAAGGTGTAGTCAAAAGAGAGAGTTTGAAAATTGCTGGAGTTAAACTATAACACCTGTAAGGTCCTTTCCAAATTTGAGAACTTATAAATTTTCATGTGCAGTTAGTAAATCTCCACCATATCCTCTGGGAGATGGCAAGGTTCACAGCCTAGTGACTATAGCAAGGCAATGAGTTATTGAAATAATAACACTGACACCAAGCAAGCTAAATAGTCATCCTTACCTATTGTATGACTGTGGGTTAGAAAAGACTGTGGAAACAGGAAGGAGAACTGTTGAATGCCCCCAAAATAGAAAAATCTGAAATTAACCTTCCCACAAAAAGAGATATTAGTTCAAAGCAAACAAAAAAGAGAAAAATTTCCAGATCACTTCTAGTCACTTACTGAAAAAGCGAAGAGCAGTGAAGGAAGATATCACTCAAAGTCTCTGCTGCAGAAATTGTGTCCTGAATGGGCGTTGGAAGCAAAGACCATTTCCTGAGTACGTATGCTTTCCACTCATCCACAGGTAGATCCATGCTACTTTAGATCTGTAAAATGAATAATAAGGAATCAGATTTCTATAAATGCACAATGCCAGAAAATCAAGATTTTATTCCAGCAAGGGTAAAGCAACAAAATCAATTCTCTGGGTCTTTTTCTATATTTGTTTACATGGATGTTTTCTTGTCTTGGTGGTGCAGTGGTAAAGAGCTCTGCTGCTAACCAAGATGTTGGCAGTTTGAATCCACCAGATGCTCCTTGGAAACCCAATGGGGCCTATACGGTCGCTATGAGTCGGAATCGACCTGACAGCAACAGGTTGTTGTTGTTTTATAACTACAGTCTGAGGAAGGATCTATATTTTCTCACACCAACTCACTCAATATTAATTGAAAGCCTACTATGTTCCAGGTACCATGCTAGGTGATGGACACACAATGATGAATCAGATTAGATAGCTACCATCACTGTCCTCTTGGAAGCTCTATCTAGTTGTTCAAGTCGGAAATCTGGGAGACACCAGATTTTTCTTTTTCACTCATCCCAGCAACTATTCAGTTAACAAGCATTTCTCTCTCTTACATGGTTCAGTTTTCTCCTTCAACTCACAGGTCATTCTCTCAGTTCAGACCCTCAACATCTCTTGTCTGACAATCTTTCCAGTGTCATATCTAGTCTCCTTGTCCTCAGTTTCTCCCCACTTCAATCCATCCTCCACATTGAGACAGATGTCAGTCCTCTGCCTTAAATTCATCAATGCTCTTCCTAGCACATAGGGAAGACCAGTATCAACCCTTCATTATTCTACCCTTAGCTTCCTTTCTAATTCTCAGGTGAACTTCTTCCTCGGTACCCTACCATACTGAACTACTCACAGCTACCTCTTGTCCCCCAGTTTGCCAGGCTATTTCGTCTCTACAAAATTTTTGCATAGCTTATTCATTCCGCCAGGAACACCCTATCCTCACACCTGGCAAACTCCCACACATCCTTCCAGATTCAGTTCATATGGCACCTCCTCCTGGAAGCCTTCCCCTGATCTTCCACCTGTGATTCCAGTACATTTTGTGTCTGTTCTAGAGCCCGTGCATACCTACTTTTAGTTTGGACTACTCACAATGGATACTCTACCGATAGAGTGTACTCTCATCTGAGGGCGGGAGCTGGGTCTTATTTACCTTCAGAGGCCCCCACAGTGCCAAGCTCAGGGACTGGCACCAGCAGGCGTTCGGCACTGGATTGTTCAAGGAACCAAGTCGCTGCTTTGCCTATATGTAGCAGCAGAGTTCCCAAGGAACAGCTCTAACTCTTTTCTGGGCTGTCAGTCTGTCTCCCTCTAAGAACCGCGCTAGATACGCTCTCGACAGCCGGTTCGGTGAGTTCCCGGAACTGGGCCATTAGCGCCCTTAGCTGAGTCGGGGAAAGCCTTTGCCCGCCCTTCGGCTCTGCGCCCCGCCCCCAGGCCCAGCCATCCCGCGACTAGATCCCAAACTCCCTTTGGCGGGTCACGTGGGCCGTCCGCCGCGTCTCAGCCAATGCAGTTGCTACTTGGCTCTTGGGCCCGCCCCGGCGCCGCACGCACGTCGAGAGGCGGAGTGGCGCGCGCTACTCCGCGGGCCAATCGCTTAGGAGCGCACGGGACCCCCGGGAGTAGCGTTGGGGCTACGGAGCAGCTACAGCGCGGGAGTTAACGCGGCGGAGCCATGGTCAGCCAGCTGAGCGAGGGGGCCATTGCGGTGAGCAGCCGCCTGGGAGCCGGGCGGGCGGGACGGGGTGGCTATGGGCCCTGGGGGCGGAGATTCTGGAGATGTGCGGAGTGGAGAAGGGGAGAGGAGCTAGGGGCGGTGGGGGGAGAACTCGAGGGAAGTGGATTGCGAGGGGCGGTGGGGAACCGCCGAGGTGTCTCTCTTGTATGGTCCATCACTCGCTCCTCGAAGGATTTTTTCCATCGTCTTTTAAACATGGTCACGTTTTTCCTACTTAAAACAAAAAGTAAACTCTTAACGCCCCTCCCCCATTTCCCTGAACCTGCTACTGTCTCCTTCCTTGCCCGCATCACAGCCAAACTTCTGCAGAGTTGTTTTTAGCTATTTTATTTACTCATTTCGCATTAACTTATTAACCCGCTCCAATCCATCATCCCCCGATCGTTATAGAAATACCTTTGGCTGAAGTTACCAGTGGTTTCCAAGTAGTTAAATCCAACAGATACTTTTCAGTTTTCAACTTACCTGAGTTCTCAGCAACGTTAAAGTCTGTCGAGCATCGCTTCGTTGTGGTTACACTCTTCTTTTGGCCCCTGTAGGGCAGCTTGACGGGTCTTTTGTAAACTTTGTTGACTCGTGGCTCTGGTCTAGGCCCTCTTCTCCCAAGGCAACCTCATAACCATCTATGTGTCAATTTCGCACACGTTTCCTTGTCCCGAGTTGCCTTTACGTTGAGAACAAGCCTCTATAATCTGTCTACTTGTTATCTCAAAGGCATCTCAAATTCAACATGTCCATACTCTTGCCTTCCATAAGACCTTTGAACATGCTTTTTCGTCTGCCTTTTGCCTGAGTGGTTCTTCACTCTCCCTTTCACTAGCTAACATCATCTTCAAATCCCAGCTCAGTTGGGACTTCCTGAGGGAAGCCTTCTTTAACTTCCCTTGCTAGACTAAATTTTGAGAACCTCATCCCTGTTCCTTTGCTTACCACCTGTGTAACTTTGGGCAAGATACTAAACGTCCTCTGCCTCTTTTCCTGTTCTTTGAAACGCAAGTAATGATACCAAGTGTGTATTGCATAAGTGGGAGGATTAACTGAGTTATTATATTTAAAGTGTTTAACTCAATGCCTGATACATAGTAAATGCTCAATACATGTTACTTTTATTTTTTTTGTTGTTGAGAGTATACACAGTAAAACATAAAACAATTCAGCAGTTTCTACATATACGATTTAGTGACATTGATTACATTCTTTGAGTTGTGCAATCATTCTTACCCTCCTTTTCTGATGTTACCTATTTTTTATAATCACTGATGTAATTTTACATTCGTTTGTTGTTTGATTAATATCAGTCACTTTTTGACTCTCCGACCGGATTGTAAATTCCAGGAGGCCAGTAATCATGTTTGCTTTTCTGCTCAACATAAAATTGCCAGTGCTGCTCTAGGTACTGGGGATACTGTGCCCAGTGTTTGCTAATGTGTGAATGCATTAACCAAAACCAAACCCGTTGCCATCGAGTCAGTTGACTCATAGTGGCCCTATAGCACAAAGTAGAACTGCCTCATAGGGTTTCCAAGGAGCAGCTGGTGGATTCAAACTGCCAGTCTTTTTGGTTAGCAGCCAAGCTCTTAACCACTGTGCCACCAGGGCTCCCTGAATGCATTAGGCAGTGAAAACAAAGGGATAGTGATGGATGGGGAGGAAAGGGAGCTTAGGGGAAAACAGGAAGGGGAAGAGCAGTAGATGGAGTCCAGTAAATATTTGCTTAAATTGGGGATGCATGAATGCTGAGACCTGAAAAGTGCAGATTGTAGTCCTCATTCACTTTATAGTTGCTACCTTCCACCTTAAAGAAAATTAGAAATGGTTCTTCACTTTTAAAAGGAGTGATCATGGGATAATTTAAATTTGCTGAGTAATTTTTCCCTGTATTCAAAATTTTAGAAACATATTTCCGGTGTTGGGTAAACTATTACTTGAGTTTTACTCAAATGAAAAAGAAAATTTGTGCGTGTGTGTGTGTCTGTATCCTGGCAGTGTGTGTAGTGAACCTTTGTCAACTCTGATTATCAGCTAAAACAAGTAGTATCATTTTAGTGCAAAAGACACAGGCCCAAAAGAATAAGAAAACAGCACACAAATAGAGGCTTTTTGAGCAAGACATCATAAAATAGAAGATTATGCATGGAACTACTGTGGTAAATGGAATAAATGGCATTTGTATGTTAAATAATTGGATTATAGAAAGAAAGGGGAAGGAACTAATATTTTTGCTTTCCAATGTGCCAGATACTTTGCACATAATAATCAGTACTTTTATTAAGCTGTAAGGTAGATTTTTATCATTACTCTCATTTTACAGGAGAATAAATGTTGAAAGTGCAGAGACATTAAATCACTTGTCTGTAGAGTGGGGATCTGAATTCATGTGCCCTTCACTATTACATTTTTGGCATGGTTTTTAATTATTGTGGTAAAATATGTATAACATAAGATTTGCCATTTTAACCGTTTTTAAGTGTACAATTCGGTGGCATTAATTACATTCATAATGTTGGGCAGCCACCACCACCATCTATTTCTAAAACGTCATCACGCAAAACAGAAACTCTGTACCCGTTAAGCAATAACTCTTGCCTTGTATTTTTTACTATACAATTATAATAATTTGTATTGTTAATTTGGAAAATTTAAAGCAATTTTAGGTGTATGCATGATGCTATATGTCCCAAAAGAGTAAACCTCAAATTCAGTATTTGTGATGACATTTTTAAATTGAAAAAAAAAAAAGTAATACATGTACATGGTTTTAAGATCAAATAGATCTTAAACGCAGAAAGGCATTTGAGGATATTATCAGTCTTCTGTCCCACCTAGCCCCAGTTCTGTTCCCAAAAACAACTGCTTTTTTTTTTTAATCACCTTTATTAAAGTTTGGAGCCCTGGTGGTGCAGTAGTTAAGAGCTCAGCTGCTAACCAAAAGTCGACAGTTCAAATCCACCAGCTGCTCCTTGGAAACCCTGCGGAGCAATTCTTCTCTGTCCTCTAGGGTCCTTATGTCGGAATCAACTCAACAGCAACGGGTTTTTTTGTTTGTTTTTATTAAAGTTTAATTTACTTAAAATAAAATGCACTGATTTTAAGTGTACAGTTTGATTTGTTTTAACAAATGTGTACACCCCGGTAACCAACACCCTAATCAAGATATAGAACATTTCCATCGATGCACATAGTTTCCTACTGTTCCTTTCCCCATCCTCCCACTCCAGGTATTCTGGTTTCTATCACACTGTAGGTTAGTTTTGACTGTTTTAAAACTTTACATAAATAGAAGGAAATAATATGATCCGTTTGAGTCATTTCAAGTTTAATTTTTTTTTAATGTATGTTGTTGTTAGGTGCCATCGAGTAGATTCCAACTCTTAGCTACCCTGTAGGACAGAGTAGAACTGCCCATAGGGTTTCCAAGGAGCCAACTGGTGGATTCGAACTGCCGGCCTTTTGGTTAGCAGCCATGCAAATATTCAGTTGTAAACCTGGCATCATAAAATGAGTTGGAAAGTGTTCTTTTCTGTGTCCTGAAATAATTTTTGCAAAATTGGTATATTTTTACCTTAAATGTTAGATAGATTTCACCAGTACAGCCACGAGGCCTAGAATTTTCTGTGTTGGAATATTAAGAATTGAATTTCTTTAGTAGATATAGAGCTCTTTAGATTTTCTGTGGGTTTTCTTTTTTTTTTTGGTAAGTTTTGATAATTTGTGTTTTTCAAGGATTTGTCCATTTTATCTAACTTGTTTCATGAAGTTGTTTATAATATTTCATTATTATTTTCTATATATGTGTACATGATTTATAGTTCTGTTGTACATGGAGTCATGATGAATTGCAACCTGTGGGGATATGTGCCATTTAAACATGGCTGCACTATGGCCAACTTCAGCCTCTCAAACGCCCATGCGCAGAACACGGTGAAACATGTCCTCGATGAGAAAGAGATTAGGCACCACTTGTTTTTCCAAAACCTACTGTTCTTTACTAATTGACTTGTTTGCTTGAAACCCATTCTTTCTTGCCCGAAACTTCTTGTTATTCACCTAAAGCCCATTGTTCTGTGATTTGCTTCACTGCTTGCTGTATTGACTATAAATAAACTCCTGGGACTGAAGTGGGGGTCGACTCCTCACAGTGACCCTCCTTGGCCCCACTTCTCTGTAAGAGTTGTGGCATTGGTTACTGTCTTCGCCGCTCTGGCAGTTGTCGCCGCGCCAACGGCAACCGACTTGTTGACACCTAACAACTCAACATAGTGGTTCTTCCTTTTTCATTTCTGATTTTGAGAATATCAGCATCAGAGAATTCTAAGAATATCAGAGAATACCAGACTAGGTAGAGGTTTATCCATTTTATTGATATTTTCAAAGAACCAGCTTTTGGTTCAATTTTTTCCACCCCTATTGCTTACTCATTTTCTGTTTCATTGAGTTTCTCTTATTATTTCCTCCCTTTTCATTCTTGGGTTTAATTTGTTCTTTTTCTGGCTTTTTATAGTGGAAACTTAGATCATTGATTTTAGACCTTCTTTGCTAATATAAGCATTTAAAGCTATAATTTTCCCTCCAAGCATTGTTTTAGCTACAGCCTATAAATTTTGATATTGTGTTTTTGTTTTCATTTGGTTAATAATACTTCCTAATTTCCCTTGTGATTTCTTCTTTAACAGATGAGTTATTTAGAAGTGTGTTGTTTAATTTCCAAATATTGGGGAGAGTTCTAGATAACATGTTATTGATTTCCAGTTTAATTCCTGTGTGATCAAAGAATGTACACTGTATGATTTCAGTCCTTTGACATTTATTGAGACTCACTGCATTACAGGCACATGGTAAGCTTGACAGATGTTTCAGGTGCACTTAAAAAATGTGTATTTTACAGTTGTTAAATGATCTAATTAGGTCAAGTTGGTTGATGGTTTCAAGTCTCCTATATTTTTACTTATTTTTTTGCCAATGTGCCATATCAATTACTGAGAGAGAACAATGTTGAAATCACCAGTTACAACTGTGAATTTGTCTGTTTCTCCTTTCAATTCTGTTAGTTTTTTTCTTCGTGTATTTTGAAACTATTGCTAGGTGCGCAAATTTAACATTGTTCTGTCTTCTTCAGGAATTAACCCTTTTATTGTTGTAGAGAAAAGACTGTCTAACTCAAAGAAAAATCAAAGAGATTTATTGAAGTCAGTATATCATTCAAATGAGGGAATTGTGAAAACGTCAGGGTCTGAAGTTCATGGATTCCAAAGGGAGGGATACAAATCAACCGTAGTTATACTGCTGTATGAAGAACTATACACATAGTATTCTGATTGGTTTCCAGTGATGGAGGTCAGTCAGAGGTGGGACAAGGTAAAATGTGGCCTTTAACATTATTGGTTATGTTAAATACAACTAACATACATTGACTGGCTAAAAGACATAATTACAAGATGTGTTTCATGGAGGGGCTCTCATGACCGGTCATAAACAATGGCGTGAAGATGGCCCAACAGGTTGTTAAACATTACCTTGTACAGAGCATACGATTTTTTGGAGAGGTCTAACTGAGTTTTCGGTAAGGTTTGGTCACTGATTCACAGTTAACCACAAAACCTTAGTAATAAGGTTGGTTCTTAAGCAACAGTTTGAGCCTGTATGAAACGTTACACGCTGAACTTTTAGCGCTAGCGTTAGTTCAGCCATTTATTTTATTACAGGTCAGAAATCTTTTTTGACTTTATATCCCATATCATTACTGTGAAATGTCCCTTTTTATCTGTGGTACCATCCCTTGACCTGAAGTCTGTTTTGTCTGATGTTAATTTACCTTTTTCCAATATTTTACATGTCTTGTAGACAGCAAATAAAAACCAAAAAAAAAAAAAAAAACCCAAAACTTGTTGCTATCAAGTAGATTGCGATGTGTAATGACCCTATAGGCCAGGGTAGAGCTGCCCCATAGGATTTCCAAGGAGCAGCTGGTGGATTTGAACTGCGACCTCTTGGTTAGCAGCCTGAGCTCTTACCCACCATGCCACCAGGGCTCCATAGACAGCAAATAGTCAGATAGTTTGGTCTTACTCATTCTGATGGTTCCTAGGTGGTGTAAATGGTTTATTCTCGGCTACTAACCTAAAGGTTGGTGTTTTCAAACCCACCCATCGGTGGCACAGATCTGGTGATCTACTTCCATAAAGATTACAGCCAAGAAAATCCTATGGAGCAGTTCTGCTCTAACACATGGGGTCGCCATGAGTTGGAATCTACTTGACAACAACAGGGTTTGTTTTTTGTTTTGTTTTCCTTTTTTGGTATTCGGTCTGACAGTTTCTGCCTTTTAATTGGAGTGCTTGAAGTATTTACAGTTAATATAATTATTGATATATTTAAGTTTAAGTTTTTCATCTTGCTGTCTGTTCTCTATTTGTCCTGTTTTTTTTTTTCCTTTTTTTGCTTTCCCTGCCTTGATTTGGATTATTTGAGTATTTTTCATGTTTCAAGTTTATCTCCATTCTTAACTTATTAGCTGTCCTCTTTGCTTTAGTTTTTTTTATGATTGCTGTAGGGCAGTGATTCTCACCTGTTTTGCTCTTGGGATGGCTTTACTCATTGACGACCCCACATACAAGAGCTTTTGTTTTTGTGGGTTATATCTACCTCCCCATATTTGAAATTATAACTGAGATATTTTAAAAATACTTATTCATTTAAAATAACAATGAGCACATTACTTTTTAATATAAATAACATTTTATTAAAAACTATTTTTCAAAGTAAAAAATAGAAAAGTCGTGTTTTTTCCATTTTTGCTTATCTCTTTAATATCTAGCATAATAGGAGACATGACAACTAGATTTTATTATCTGCTGCTGCATTCAGGCTATTGCTGTATGTTGTTTTGGTTGAAGTATATGAAGGAATTCTGGCCTCATACAGATAGGTAGTTATGAAAGGGAGGAATATTTTAATAATAACCTTTTCAGATAACTGTGGATATGCTTCTTTAATACTATACCAAAACTCAACAAATGGTAGTTTCTTACAGGTTAGTTGGAATGTAGAATTGGTCTACCTTGCTTTTTTTTAAAAGAGTAGAAACATTTTTATTTAGATAGAAACATCTGGTAACAGGGTCAAGAGTAGTAAATTTTGACCCAGGTACAAAATATAAGGAGTCACCAAATCAGTAATCAAAATAATATTACAATGTAATATTTTTTTAAATCAGAATTAATACAAAAACTCCTTAATAGAAAAATATCAAGAATTCAAATAGGGACAGAATTCAACTCTGCACTACAAAAACTCAGACTTACTTGCTTCGTCCTAACGCAAATCCTCTTGAACGCTGTATTTAATAATTTATTCATGATGATTTGTGATATTTTTCTGTCTTGTATTTTGAATGGCTCTTTTACCTATGAATGATTTGTAACATGGATTGGTCATTTGGAAAATATTGGCTCACTGAGTTATGCAGATCTTCCAAATGTTGGCATATTTAATTTTATAATATAAAAAAACATGTTAATTACTATCACTACTAGTTTCATCAGAAAAGTTTTTAAGTATTGAGAAGCTGTAAAGCTTATGGTGGTGAATATGTTTTCCAAAGTTCTGATTTTCACTTGAAAACTTTAATTTTGTCATTGGCAACAAATCTCGTCAATTATTTTCCTTGAAAACAGGCTCACTCTGTTATTTTTAAGAAAATACCTGCTAAATTCCCAAATTTGAATAACCGTAGTTTGTCATTTGTTCTTTTGAGTAAAAATGGAGTTCCGTGATAAAAGTGGATAGTTCAGCTTACAACTCAAACAGTTGCACATGTGTTTCCTTGAGACAACAACCATACTTCAGTATGCAGCAGAAATACTTTTTGCATACTTTTTGCATTGTTACACAGAACATTAAAAAAATTAATAAATAATTTTTACTGCTGCATTAAGGACATTCTGAAGCAAAACTCTCCCACCCCACCCCCCACAAGTTCAAGGTGTGAAGAATACAATATTAGTGTAGTCGCTGTGCTAAGGCACTAGTAGTCTTACCTGCCATGGTTTTACACCATCATTGTGCAGTGTCAGCGCAGCTGTTCCAGGATAAACCAAGAATTTCAGAAAGTCATTTCAACACTTTGAGTATTTCAGGGTAATTTGTTTGTGGTCAAGCATTCACATAAAAGATGATGTTATTCGATGGTTTGTTGGTGCTGATACCAGATGAATACAAATGAAACAGCAAGTCCAGCCATGTCTATAGATTCATCTATTTGTAATGCAAAAGTAGAATTCTGCTGATGAGCTATCAACTTCCCTTCATGATGTATCTAGTTCTTAAATTCAACAACTTGCTTAATATTGGAAAGTGGCAGTGCTGCGATTTCTAATTTTACTGACTTTTCATCTAGCAGACATTCAACAGTGTTAACAGAACATGATTTTATTAGTCTTTCAGCCAATTTTTTATTGCATTGAATGAATGAGAAAAGAGCAAAGGCTTGTTACTATGATGAAAATAGTTTTGAATTTATGGACTCTCTGAAAGACTCTTGGGCCCCATAGGAGTCCTCAGACTGCAGTTTGAGAACTGCTATTCCAAGGTTTTAGTATGTCTAGTAATTTTTTATTAGATGATAGATATTGTGAATGTTACATTATTGAGTGTCTGGACTATGTGTATTTCTTTAAAAAGTTTTGAGCTGTTCTAGCAGGTTCTTAATTTACTTGCAGGATCAGCATGATCCTTTTGAGACTGGAGTGGGTCTAGATTAGCTTTTACTTAAGGGCTAGTTTAGTCCTACTCCTAAGGCATGACCTTTCTGGAGTGTCTTCTGAGTGCATCACATGTTCATTGAGTTCTCTCCACTGCAGCTGGTTGAAACTTAGATGTATACCAGCTCTGTGTGCACTCTGGTAATTGGTCAGCTTCTAGCTCCTTGAGACTTGTTTTTTGCCTGGTCTTCTGGAGTCTCATTCTAAGTTGTGTATGTAAAACTTATTATTTAGCCGAGGCTCAAGGTAACCCCTGTGTAGATTATTGGAGCTTGTTCTCTATGTATTTCCCTCCTCTCTGGTAATCTGCAGCCGCAAAATATAGACACTCACCTCCCTGAACTCTGATCTGTGTCCTCAGAACAGCAGGACCACCATGTTCTGCTTGGGCTCCCCTCCCTGAACTACAGTCCAAAAGGTGTCTCTGCAGAGAACCTGGACTGTTGTAGGGCTCACCTCATTTATTTCCGTTTCAGGGATTACAGTCTTTCTCTAATGTTGTATGGTATTTGAAAATGGTTTATATGTTTTTGCCCAATTTGTTAGTATGGTTGGAAGGGCTAGTCTGGTGTCATTTATTTCACCATGGCAAGAAGCAAAAATCAGACAATCAGTTTTAACTGCTATTATTTTTTAGTTTTTCTGGTAGTCGTTTTGTTGTTAACTGCTGTCAAGTTGGCCCCAACTCATGGCGACCCCGTGCACAATGGAACAAAATGCTGCCCAGTTCTGTGCCATCCATGATTGGTTGTGGATCAGACCATTGTGATCCATAGGGTTTTCATTGGCTGATTTTGGGAAGTAGATCAGCAGGTCTTTCTTCCTAGTCTATCTTAGTCTGACCTCTCTGCTGAAACCTGTTCAGCATCATAGCAACACAAAATCTTCTGCTGACAAATAGGTGGTGGCCATTGCTGTGCATTGGCCTGGAATTGAACCCTGGTCTCCCACATGGAAGGTGGAAATTCTACCACTGAAGCACCACTGCCCCCCAGTTTTTCTGATGGTTACCTCCAAATGGTGGCTTTTTAAAAACAAACTAAAAGTCTGATTGACAGTTACTTTATTTGTAAAAAATTTATAGTTGCTAAGAGAGTGATGAGACTTAAAATTCAGAATGTACAAAAGAGGATACATTGGGAGGTCTGTTTGAGTGCATATCTCACAAGAATCTATTTTTACTCTTTCAGGCCATAATGCAACAGGGAGATATGTCCATAAAACCTGTCCTCCAAGTCATCGTGAGTACCTGCATGTATTTTACGTCAGACATTTTTTAAACTTAGATATAATTATAAATTACGTTTTGATGAAGGACATACGGATTTGTCTGCTTCAGGAAATTCTTCCTATTGTCACAGAAAAAGTCCAGTCTACATTGTAGCCCTGAGAGGGAGCCAGACTTTTTTTTTTTTTTTTAAATGTCATGTTAGCCAGAGTTAGACCTTTGGGGGTTCAGATTTAAGGCTTTGCCTCTTTTTTCTTTTCCCGGTTGATAGCTGCTGTGGCAAAACTGCCATCACTAGAGTCACCATATAACTTGCCTTCCTGCCCTTAGGTTTGTGTTTCTCAAATCTGCCTTATTTACCACCTCCAGAGAGAGAAATCTAAAATGAACTTCTCTGCTTAAAATTCTTCGTTAACCCTGTCATTCATTTAAGGGGGTTCTCAAACTTCATTGGGAACTTAAAAAAAAAAACAAAAAAAAAAACGGTAAAAGCAGAATCCTGGATCTTACTTTCAGAGATTCTGAGTCAGTAGGCCTGATGATCTCCCTGCTATTCCCAAGCTAGCTACCAGTCATCTTAAATTTTAAGTATTTTCTTTTAAAAAGCCGCCTCTGATTGCATTCAAGGTGGGATAAATGTCTTGGCTTGGTGCCCCCATATCATGTGCACGCCTCTGTCATGCCTCTCTGTCTTCATCCCCACCCTGACTGTAAGTCCCTTTGGGGCAAGGATTTTGTAGTTCACTTTGTATTTTTAGCATCTCTTGCCCAGTACCTTGCATGTAATAGGTGCCTTATTGTATTATGTATTTTAGAAAGATTTTCAATCAAATTTGAATTAGGGGAGAGAGAACAAATGAGTTGTTGGCCCCTGATTTTATTCTGATGTGCTTAGTGTTAGTTGAGAGAGGTTACATGGAAGAATTATCAAATCCAAATTTCTTTTACTTGGATTTACGTGTCAAGAGAATGGGCAATCAGTTCAGTTTGTGTTGAACTAATGGCAGACCCACTCTCCTGCCACTTGGGTTTACTTATCCCTGGGGACTTGGCAGACCACCTGTCTAATGAATCAAATTTTCTGTCCTAGAACATCCGTCCCATTACTACAGGGAATAGTCCACCCCGTTATCGACTGCTGATGAGTGATGGAGTGAACACTCTATCCTGTGAGTATGATGTATGAGTCTAGGGATTTGTGAATATTTAAATGATAAAAGCACACCCAACTCTTTGAATTACAATAATTTGGTGTATTCCAGAAGTCTTATGTTTGCTTGGCTTTGCAGTTCATTCAGGCAGAATTGCTGCTGGCAGAGAGCATTCTGACAATAGACTGGATCGAGTGGGAAAGCTGCCACTTGGCTTAATTAATTTTCTCTAACTGGTGCTCTATGTTTTCTTTGATTAATTTCCCTTGGGATGATATTGACATTTAGTGAATGTGATGGGTTAGCCTTCCCTGTACTTGCCTTTTTGGGGTTTTATTACTGTGTTGGATGCTTTAAAAGGGAGAAAGGAAAGAATTTGCAGAAGGAATGTGTGCTTGCTATCTAGTCATAACGTGTAGGACGTTAGAAATATTTTTTTAGTCTTTGGCATGAGATCTGACTGATGGAAAAGATGCGTTTGGGCACTTTAAGAAATACATTTAAGAATAGCAGCAGATGTTTAATGAACAGCAAATTACACTGTTTTTCACTATGCAGAGTCTGGCTAGTTTTAATTTCAAGAACATACTGAAGGCGTTTTTCTTTGCTAGCACAGGTGTGATTGGCTTTCAGATCCTTATGACTGAATGTGTTGGAGGCTCAAAATAATCTCTGTGCTTTTCAGCTTTCATGTTGGCAACACAACTGAACTCTCTTGTTGAGGAAGAACAATTGTCCAGCAACTGTATTTGCCAGATTAACCGATTTATTGTGAACATGCTGAAAGATGGAAGGTATGTGGCGTGTTTTCTTGTATTTTGTTGTGTTGTAGAACAGGGACTCTAATTTTTGAAAAGAGAAGTTCATTAGATGCCAGAATTCTGTTAGGAATCAAGAAGGCAATGATGAATTTGCAGCTTAGACTTTACAGCTATTCAGTTCTGAACTCAGGTGACTAAAAGGTGGCACCAAGCGGGGGAAGTAGGGAAACAGATTGGAAATTTCAGAGTAGGAGATCAAAGCAAAATGCCAAACTCTTATTTTTTAAATTTCTTCAGAAGCACAGTTTTTAGCATTCTCTCCCAAACGGACCCCTTATAATGGAAAGGGGTCTTTATTAGCACAAAAAAGACTACATAATTAATTAGGTAACGCTGCCTCCTTTTTTTGCAATTTTGAATCTTCCATTAAAAACCAAACCCAAACCCACTACAGTCTACTCGTAACGACCTGATAGGACAGAGCAGAACTGGCCCATAGAGTTTCCAAGGCTGTAAATCTTTATGGAAGCAGACCACCCATCTTTCTCCCACGGAGTAGCTGGTAGGTTCAAACTGCCAGCCTTTTGCTTAGCAGCCGAGCACTTTAACCACTACACCACCAGGGCTCCTGGTATCTTCCATAGTAAGTATTTTATTCAGCCAATAGAGAGTATGTTGAGTACTTACAAGGTGCCACGTGTTAGAGATACAAGGGTGAACAGCACTTTTATTCCTTTGTGGGTGGTAGTGGCCTAGGGCCAACTGTCATAGCCTAGGAGAGATGAGGAGAGTGTCTGTGCAGATGGAAGAGAGTGGTGGCAGCTAGGTGAGGGTGCTGAGGAGCCCGGGTGGGATGAGGAAGGGGCTTGTGTAGGGACGGCAGCAGACTGGCACAGGTTGTCAGCCCAAGCAGGGTGAGGAGGGCATCCTTGTGGTCTGGCACAGGGTGTTGGTGAACCAGCAGGTAAGGAGAACATCGTGGGATGTGTGTGGTTGCAGTCCAGTATGGCTTGTCAGAGTCTGAGAAGGGTGAGGAGGTGTCCGTACGGCTTTTAGATCCTGAGCATGAAAAGCGCATCTTGAGGGTAAGGGGAGAGACAGCAGCAGGTCATTGAAGACTGAGTGGGGTGGGGAGGAAGTCCAAGCAGTCTGTGCAGGAAGTGGTGGCAGCCCAGCATGATATGTCAGAACCACGTGGGGAGATGACAGTGTTTGTTTATAGTGGCCTGGACCTGGGTATTGTGAGGAGGGTGTCCACGTGGGTGGTGGGAAGGAGGAGGGGTGGTGACAGGAGATTGGTTATGTACGGGGAATTAATCTAATAAATAAATATATTGAGGATAATGGGAGCCACCCAAGGGAGAAATCTGTGATATTGGATTGGAATTGTAGATCAGAGTGAACTAAAAGTTTTTAGTACATAAAGAGAGAGATAGAAATATGGATATATACGTTTAGTTCATGTATGTGTATAACCAACCGAAAAACCAAACGCGTCGCTGTGGAGTCGATTCCAACTCGGAGTGATCCTCGAGGACAGAGTAGAACTAACTACCTCATAGAGTTTCCAAGGAGTGGCTAGTGGATTCGAACTGCTGACTTTTTGGTTAGCAGCTGAGCTGTTAACCACTATGCCACCAGGGCTCTGTAAATGTGTATACATATATAAGAGAGAGTGTGTCTGTGTGTGTGTCTGTGTGTGTCTGTGTGTATTTTCCAGCTCTGTCCACTGAGAGGGCTTTGGAACAGCAGCACCCCAATAGTCATGAGCCCACTAAGTACCCAGATCTTGATTATTGAATGCCATTTTACATTAAAAGGAACCAGGGCTAAATGTAACTAATGTCACTGAACAGTTTGTGTAGAAATTGTCAGATGGGAACCCAATTTGCTGTGTAAACTTTCCCTGAAAACACAATAAAATATTATTTTTTTTAAAAAAAGGAACCAGGGCTCTTTGTAGATGTTTTATTACAGGCTTGGAAATTATAAGATGAGCCTAGAATATCTTATTGAGCGGGAAAGTACGGAAGTGATGGGAGAAAATATTTGCAAATCCACGTATCTGATAAAGGTCAATATTCAGAATATATAAAGAACTCCTACAACTCAATGACAAAAAGACATACAGCCCAATTAAATGGACAAAGGACTTGAATAGACATTTCTCTAAAGAAGATGTAAAATGGCCAATAAGCACATGAAAAGATGGTTAACATCATTAGTCATTAGGAAAATGGCAAATCAAAACCATGATGATACACCACTTCACACCTACTGGGATGGCTAGAATAAAGAACAAACAGATAAAACCCAGACAATAACAAGTGTTGACAAAGATGATGGTTGCATTGCTGGTGGGAATGTAAAATGTTGCCCCTATGGAAAACAGTTTAGCAGTTCCTCAGAAGGTTAAACATAGAATTACCTTATGACCCAGCAGTTCCATTCCTAGTTATATACCCAAAAGATTTTAAAGCAGAGACTCAAACATATTTTTTGCCAGTGTTCATAGCAGCATTATTCCCAGTAGCCAAAGGGTGGAAACAAACCAAGTGTCCATCAACAGATGAATGGATAAACAAAATGTGGCAATAAAATATTGTTCAGCCATAAAAAGGAGTGAAGTTCTGATACATTCTACAGCGTAGATAAACCTTGAAAATACTGCTAAGTGAAATACACCAGACACAAAAGGACAAATATTGCGTGATTCCATTTATATTGAATATCTAGAATAGAGACAGAAAATAGATTGGAGTTTACCATCGGCAGGGGGGAGAGGGAAATGAGGGGTGACTGCTTAATTGGTATGAGGTTTCCTTTTGGCGTGATGAAAAGGTTCTGGAACTAGGTAGTGGCAATGGTTGCACAACATTGTGAATGAAATTAATGCCACTGAAAAGTACTTTAAAAATGATTAAAACAGCAAATTTTGTTGTATGTATTTAACACAAAAAAATTGAAAAACGAAAAGGAAGTGTTCAGGGGTGATAGGAGCATGTCAAAAGGAGAGAGAAACCAGCTCACAGGGTTTTCCACTTGCCAAATCTAGGACAATTTAAAAATCAAAATAAATGACAGCAGCAGATTACAATCTACTGAATAAAAAGGAATCCATAAATCCATACTGAATAAATGAATACGTAGAATAGAAAGCTTTCTTTTTTTTTTTAATAATAGTATGACATCTTAACAAATGTAGAAGCACTGATGGCATTAGAAAATCTTCTTTGGGAACCATCATAATAATAATTTATGCAGGAAACATTAATGGATGCTATATTAGTCTCCTGTGGCTGCTATGGAGCCCTGGTGGCGCAGTGATTAAAAGCTTGGCTGCTAACCAAAGAATCAGCAATTTGAATCCATCAGCAGCTCATTGGCAATCCTATGGGACAGTTCTACTCTGTCTTACAGGGTTGATATGAGTCCAAGTTGACTCAACAGCAATGGGTTTTTATGGCTGCTGTTACATATTACCTCAGATTTGGTAGTTAAAACAGCAGAAATTTAATCTCTTACAGTTTTGGAGGCCAGAAGTTTGAAATCAGTTTTACTGGGCTGAAATCAGTGTGTAGGCGGGGCCACGGGGGAATCCATCCCTTGCCTCTTACAATTTTTGGCGACTGCCACCATTCCTTGGCTCGTGGCCCCGGCATTCCTTGACTACATCACTCTAACCTCTGCCCGTGTGATCACATTGCTTTCTCCTCTTCTGTTTGTCAGATCTTTCTCTTTCTCCCTCTTATAAGGATACATGTGATTGCATTTAGGGCCCACCCTGATATCCAGGATAATCTCCCTATTTCAGGATCCTTGGTCTCATCACATTGCAAAATCCTTTCTTGCCATATAAAGTAACATTCACAGGTTCCAAGGGTTAGGACATAGAATCTTTTTGTCGTTGTTAGGTGCCATCTAGTTGGCCCCCAACTCATGGCAACTGCATGCCCATGAGAACAAAGTGCTTCCTGGTGCTGTGCCGCCTCCATGATGGGTTCCCAGTCGGGCCATTGTGATTCATAGGGTTTTTATTGACTCATTTTTGGAAATAGATCGCCAGGTCTTTTCTTCCTACTTTGTCTTAGTCTGGAAGTGCCACTGAAACGTGTTCATTTATAACAGCAGGCAAGCCTCCACTGACGGATGGGTGGTGGCTGCTCATGAGGTGCAATGTCTGGGAATTGACCTGGGGGATATATTTTGGGAGGCCATTAGTCAGCCTACCACAGATCCTGAAACCAGTGAGTGATAGTCTAATTAGGAAACAGGTTATTGACTTAAAGTACCTCCCCGCAACATACTTAATTATACAAGGAAAGTTAGCTTTACAGTGGAGAAACCTGGCAGACAGCACCTTACTGTAGTGATCAACATTAACATTACGGTAATGGGTCAAATGGAAATTGTGTATCACCTGATAGTATGCAACAGAACACATCATCGCTTCTGTGATGTTGTTGCCAAAAATGCATAACCTGTAGCCAATCATGAAGAAGCTTCAGGCACATGGAGGGACATTCTACAAAAGAACCGATCTCTCATCTTCAGAAGTCTCAAGCATGAGAGTCTAGGAGAGACTGAGAAACTGTATAAAGGTTGGAAACATAAGTATAGCAAGTGATCCTGGACTGGATCCTTTTGCTATAAAGAATATCATTGAGACAGTTTATGAAATGTGAATGGGTTCTGTGGATTACTTGGAAATACTGTATCAATGTTAATTTCCTAATTTTGATGGTTGTGTTGTGGCTAGGTGGGAAAATACCCTGAAACTATAGAGCATCATGTTGGCAACTTACTCTCAACTGGTTCAGGAAATGAAAGATCTTTGTACTATCCTTCCAACTTTTTCTGTAAGCTTGAAATTATTTTTAAAAATTACAACAAGTTTAAAAATATACACACTCTGCTTAATTATAATTTTCTTTTATGATTCAGCACAAACAGAAGGAACCAGTGAATTTAGTCAAATAAATGTTTCCATTAAAATTCAAATGAGAGAAAATTGAACAGTACTAAGAGGTTAAAGTAATTAGTTCTGTGTTACACTGATTAGGACTTTTATGTTTTCTCCGGCTTTCCTCCTCTCCACCTGCTTTATTTGCTTCTCTTGGTTTATTGATTTCGTTCAGGACCTTTTTTCTGGAATAATTTGTTAGTGCCGTATTTCTAATACCAGCCTGTTGATTTATACCAGAATAACAATGTGGCTGGGTGTCATATCCATGGGTCCCATGGTTTTACCCTCAGAATTTTGTCTTCTGGCATTGAAGGTTGATGGGGAGAAGTTTTAAGGCCAGCCTGATTTTATTCCTTCCCTTGTGGAAAGCCTTGCTTTTTATGCCTGTATTCCTGAGGAATTCTTTCTTTAAGCTTCAAGTTCAATGTCATTTGTCCTATATCAGTTTTTTTTTTCTTTTTTCTAGTGTATGGTATACCTTTCAGTCTTCGGGTTCAGGTCTTCCTTCTTTTTGAGGAAAATTTTCTGTGTGTTATTCCTTAATGCTGTTTCCTATTTCATTTATTGAGTTTCAGTTTTTACTTACATTGTAGATAATTTGTCCTCTGTATATGTCTTCAGCTTGTTTTAATCTTTTTTCTAATGCGTGTTTTGGGTTACCTCAAGGCTTTCCAACACAATAGTAGTTCAGTTTTTAGCTTTCTCTGTTCTGTTCCTTGATGTTTGTAACTTAAGTATTAGGTACATAATGATGTTACTGTACTTTTGTTCTCAGCTTTTCCTTAGTTTTTCAAGCTCCTTTTTCTTCTCAGTCTCTTGTTTTATCTCATCTTTGTACTTTTATTAAATTCGTAGTCTTATTAATTTGCAAACCACTCTTGGGAAGTATTATTCCCTTTCTTGGCTTATGTTTTCTTCTAGACTGGGTTCTTTGTCTTTTGCCTTTCATGTTCCTTTCATTTTTTATACCTCATTGTGTGTTACATTATTTCTCTGTCTTTTGTTTTTTTATCTTGTTCATGCTTAATATGGATAGCTCTGTCCACGCTTCATTTTTGCTCTGATATAGAGTCTTGGTAAATCTCCTTGCCAGCCTTCCCACTTGGGACCTGCTGTCTTTCACTCCAGGCTACCTTTGAGTGCCAGTGTGGTGCTTTCTATCCACTTTTCTGTTGTCTAGGGCCTGATTGTGGGAGAGGGTGGAGAGCTTTGCTGGGGTTGAGTGCAGGCCTTGCAGGGAAATTCAAGTTCCCAAAGCCCATTCTCTCCAGTTAAGGATAGAATTCTACTCCATTGGGCTTTGATTTATTCCACCACGCCAGCATGATAGCATGCCTTGTAATCTTTCCTACCTCTGCTGAGAGCTGGTGTGTGTATACATCCAGGCTTATGTACTCCTTACCCTTTTGATGATCATTTATATTTATTTCAAACAGGGCTTTAGCAATCCTTGTACATTTATCTTTACATGCTCATGCTATTATTTCTGAAGGGTAGATTACTATAATTAATATTGTGGGGTCAAAAGACATAGGTATACTAATTAGCATACTCATGAACATTGTATAAGAGTGCCTGTTTCTGAATAGGCAAATCACTAGAAACAGGTTAGCTGGTTAGATTAGTGGTTCCCAGGGTCAGGGGAGCAGGAGAAAGATGTGGCAGTCTACTTCTGTACAGCCTTGGAAACCCTATGGGGTGGCTCTACTCTGTCCTGTAGGGTGGCTATGAGTCAGAATTGACTCCATAGCAATAGGTTTGGTTCTTGGGGGCAGGGTAATGGAGAGTGACTGCTAATAGGCACAATCTTTCTTTTTGGGGTGATAAAAAATGTTCTGAAATTAGGAAGTAGTGATGTTTATACACTCTGTAAATATACTAAAACCACTGAATTGTACGCTTTTGAAGGATAAATTTTATGGTATGTGAATTATATCTCAGTTTTAAGGAGCCCTGGTGGTGCAGTGGTTAAGAGCTCGGCTACTAACTGAAAGGTTGGAGGTTCGAACCCAACAGCTGATCCACAGAAGAAAGATACGGCAGTCTACTTCTTTAAAGATTACAGCCTTGGTCCGCAATGGAGCAGGAGAAGGGTGGGGTGTAGAACTCAAATTCTAGTAAGAAGACCAGACTTAATGGTCTGACTGAGACTGGAGGAACCCCGGAAAGCATGGCCCCTGGATTCTCTGTCAGCCTGGAACTAAAACAATTTCCGAGACCAGCTCTTCAGACGGATTGGACCAGACAGTGGGACATAAAGTGATACTCGTGAGGAGTGTGCCTCTTAGCTCAAGTAGATATAGGAGATTAAATGGGCAGCTTCTGTCCGGAGGTGAGATGGGAAGGCGGGGACGATTAGGAGCTGATTGAATGGACATGGGGAATCGGGTGGAAAGGAGGAGTGTGCTGTCACAGTAAGGGGAGAGCAATTAGGGTCACATAACAATGTGTGTATAAATTTTTGTATGGGAGACTAACTTGAAATGTAAACTTCATTTAAACTACAACAACAACAAAAAGAAGGATTACAGCCTTGGAAACCCTATGGAGTAGTTCTATTCTGTCCTGTAGGGTTGCTATGAGTTGCAATCGACTTGACAGCAATCGGTGTGGTTTTAGGTTTTTGGAAAGCTGTTTTTAGGAGTCCCTGGGTGGTGCAAACAGTTAACATGCTTGGCTGCTAACCAAAAACTTGAGTTCCCTGAGAGGTGCCTTGAAGGAAAAGCCTAGTGATCTACTGCTGAAAAATCAGCCATTGAAAACCTGAGGGAGGCATACCTGGGGTCGATGTAAGATGGAATCAAGTCAATGGCAACTGGTTTTTTGTTTTAAAGCTGAGGATAAAAAAGTATCTGTTCCCTTTTAACCATTTCAACACAGAGTCTTAATACTTTTTAAAATAATTGCCATTCATTATTCTAATTTAGATTTCCCTTTTAGTAAGGTCAAATGTCTTTTCACATACTTATTGACTATTTGTAGCTCTTCTCTGAATAGCTTTCTGTTACATACTTTGCCCATTTTTCTTTTTTTCTTTATTATTGATTTGTGGAAGTTCTTTGTAAACCAGGGATATTGATTTAGTTTTTGTTATCTGTTTCAGATATTTTATTTCACTCTGTCATAGTGTGTTTATGGTGTCTTGTGATATGGAATTAAAGATTTTTTTTTCAATCTGGTCAAATGTGTCCATTTTTTCCCTTTACTTATGGCTTCTGGATTTTGTATCTTGTTTAGGAGGCCTCCGGATCATGTTATAAAAATATTTTGTGGTTCTTCAGACACTTCTGTAGATTTTTGAAATAAACTTTAGTTCCTCTGAGATTTACTTTCATATAGGGCATGAGGGAGGAATCCAGCTTAATTTTCTTCCAAGTAGAAGGCCCCAGTAAGGAATTTATATTTTATTCTGAGTGTGATGGAAAACCATAGGGTTTTGAGCAGGGGAGTGGTTTGATCTTTTAAATTTCAAAAGGTCATTCTGACAGCTTTGTGGTGAGTTGGTGGGTGGGGGCAAAAGTGGATGAGAGAAACTAGTATTCCATTTATCTAGATCTATTCTGAATTTGTCTTTCTTTTCCAGTGACCTGTTTGTTCCTGTGCCAGTGCCATAGAAGTTTTTTGTTCTTTTTTTTTTTTGGTAACAGCTTTATTGAGATATAATTCATATACCATACAATTCACCCATTTAAAGGGTGCAATTAAATGATTTTTAGTGTATTCACAGTTGTTCAGCCATCACCACAGTTAATTTTAGAACATTTTCATCACCCCCAAAAGAAACCCTGTACCCTTTAGCTGTCATTCCCTCAACTCCCTGTCCCATCTGTCCTGGGCAGCCACTAGTCTGCTTTCTGTCTCTATGCATTTACCTGTTCTGGACATTTTGTATCAGTGTAATAGATTCTTTATGACTTGCTTTTTCACTTAGCATAATATTTTCAACATTTATCTATGTTGTAGCATGTATCAGAACTTAATTCCTTTTTGTGGCCGAATAACATTCCATGGTTTGTGTATACTACTTTTTCTAAGTCCATTTATCAGTTGATGGATACTTGGTTGTTTTCACCTTTTGGCTATTATGAATAATGCTGCTATGAACATTTGGTAGCAAGTTTTTGTGTGGACATGCATTTTTATTTCCCTTGAGTGTACAGCTAGGAGTGGAATTTGCTGGGTCAAATGGTTACTCTATAACTTTTTGAGGAACTGCCAACTATTTTCCATAGTGGATGCACCAATTTACATTTCTACCAGCAGCATATGAGGGCTCCAGTTTCTCTACATCTCTGCCAATATTTGTTACTATCTGCCATACAGTTGCAGTTAAAGTATGTCTCTGTAGATCATTTTGGTACTTTATAAACCATAGACTCCTTTACTTTTTTTCCCCCAAAATTTTCTTGGCACTTCTATGTTTATTCTTCCATATGAATTTTAGAGTTATATTGTCAAGTTCAAAAAAAGCAAAGAAAAAAAGCAAAAGTCTCGTTGGAATGCAAAGGATTGCATTAAATTTATAGTATTTGATATTAAGTGTTCTTATCCAAGAATATCATATGTGTTCACTTAAAGTCTCTTGGATTTTATATACATGCAATTGTATTATCTTTTTATTCTAACATTTATGTTATTTATTATTTTTAATTACTGCATTAGCTGGAACCATCATCAAATCAGTGTTGGACAGTAATAGTGTAAGCAGGTACTTTGTTTTTACCCTGATTTTAATGGAAATATTTTTAGTTTTAATATTCAACATGGTATTTATCATGTGAATACATGTACTTTATTATGTTTAGGAAGTTTTTTAGGTCCTTCTATTACTTAGAGTTTTATCAGAAAAGGCTGCTGAATTTTTTTACAGAAGGTTTTCCTATATCTTATTTTTTCATCCTTTAATTTAGTACGATGAATTATCTTAATAGATTATCTAATATTGAACTATCGTTGCATTCCTGCAGTAAACCCTGCATTTAAAATTTTCTTTTGCTCCCACTTTGCTGACTTTCTCTCTTTTAAAAATCTATGTGTTTGTTTTTGATTCTGGATAATTTAAAACATACAAAAGTAGACAGAATACAGGAAAGTTTTGTGTACCCCTGACCCCATACCCATTGCCATCAAGTCAATTCTGACTCATAGTGACCCTACAGGACAGAGTAGAACTGCCCTGTAGGGTTTCCAAGGAGCAGCTAGTGGATTCGAACTGCCAACTTTTTGGGTAGCAGCCATAGCTCGCCATAGCTCTTAACCACTGCTCCAGCTTTTTTGCTAATTTGAGTATTATATTTTCTAGTGGACTATTAATGATATAAATATGACTGCTTGGCCTTTTTTTTTTTTTTTTTTCCCCTGTTGATCTTATGTCTACCAACCTTACTGAGCTGTCTTATTAGTTCTAATAATTTGTATATTCTCTTGGGTTGTCCGTATGGAGCTCTGGTGGTGCAGTGGTTAAAAGCTTGGCTGCTAACCAAAAGGTCAGCAGTTCGAATCCACCAGCCACTCCTTGGAAACCCTATGGGGCAGTTCTACTCTGTCCTTTAGGGTCACTCTGAGTCGGAATCAACTCGACGTCAGTGGGTGTACCCCCATATATTCCACCACATCAACTATCCAGTCAGTGTTCCGTTTTCATTTATCATTCGTACACACACATCTATATATTTTTGTGTATATATATGTATATATATAAATTGTTAAATAGATATCCATATATTCAGGATTCATAGTACAGGCAGTCCCCAGGCTACGAACGAGTTCCATTCGTAAGTCTGTCTTTAAGTCAAATTTTTATGTAAGTCTGAATAGTTAGGTATGGTTTGTATCTAACACCAGTTAAATGTTTGTTTTAACATATAGTATATGTATATAGTGTATCTTTCTGTGTATGAAAAAATTTAAAAAAACACTTCCAGATACACTAAAACATCTTTAACATAGTAATGTAATAATAATAATATTTTGACGCTTGTCGCAAATTAGCGCCTGTTTGTTATTACTAACCATTGTATGTACCTCAGATTTTTAATAAGCTTTACGGAGTTGGTTCCTACCTCAGATGTTTATAACCTGGGGACTGCCTGTAAAGTTTACATTACAGTTGGTTGATTGTCTTTTAAGTCTCTGAGTCTGTAAGGTTCCTTCTCCATGTCTCTTTTTCTCCTATACTATTTATTTGTTGAAGAAACCAGGTCATGTATCTTTTTATCCTCCCACAGTCTGGATTTTGTTGATTGCATTCCAGTAATGTCGTTTAATGTGTTCGTCTGTCATCTGTATTTTCTGTAAATTAGTATTGGTGTATTTTAATATGCTGCTGGATTCATCTTGCTAATATTTTATTTAAGATGTATGTGTATGTATTACAAGATGAAATTAGTTTTGATTCTGTATGTGTGTCTGTTCTCTTAGGTATTGATATTAGGGTAATGCTGAATGATTGATAAGCCTTCCATTTTTATGTCCTGGAGCAATTTGGATAATTTTGGAAGGTTGTTGAATACCCATCACTAAGTATCTATCAAGGAACCCTGGTAGCACAGTGGTTAAGCTTTTGGCTGCTAACTGAAAGGTCGGTGATCCAAACCCACCAGCCAGTCTGCGGGAGAAAAGAGGTGACGATCTGTTCCTGTAAAGATTTCAGCCCAGGGAACACTATGGGGCAGTTTCACTCTGTCCTATATTATTGCCATGAGTCAGAATTAGCTCGGTGGCACACAACAACAAGTATCCATCAGATAATTTTTAAAGGGACTATCTCTGTGTAATTTTTAAGAACAGATAGTTTCAAGCTTATTTTGTTAAAGTAACATAACCCTGCTACTTATTATTGTGAATAGCAGCGGAACATTGATATAGGGTGGGAAGATGAGCCCCTGAAGAGGATCAGTCAGTGAAAAAGAGGAAGACCCTCAAGAGATGGATTGATAAAGTGGCTGCAACAATGGGCTCAAGCATAATAACAATCGTGAGGACGGTGCAGGACCAGGCGGTATTTTGTTCTGTCGTACATAAGGGTCACTGTGATTCAGAACCGACGGCACCTAACAACAACAATGTAACCCTGATAGGAGAACCTGATAAGAGTAGCACAGACTTATGAATTATATGTAAAAGTTCAAAATACAGCCATCAAACTATTTAAAGAATACAACATGCTGAAGTTGGATTTATTGTTATTTAACTATTGCTCCAAACCATCTACTTTTTTCATCTCCAGTGCCACTACCCTAATTCAGGCCACCATCATTTCTTCTCTTCTAATTAGTTTTCCTGCCTCCAGTATGTTGCCCTCAGATTTCTTTTTCTTATTGCAATTCTTTTTTTCCTCCCCATTGCAGTTCTTTTTAAAATGCAAATATTACCAAGATATTCTCAGTCAAGTATGTATCGAGTGACTCCTATGGACCAGTTGCTGCATTAAGCACTGGAAGATTCCTGCCCTCATTGAAACGACCGTCTAGTAGGAGAAAAAGATAATAATCAAATAACTAAGGAATATGTAATTAAAAACTGACAGAAATGTTCTGAAGGAGAGAAATCATGGTTGTAGGAGACAGTATAACAAAGAAATCTGAAGTAAAGATTAAGGAAGTATCTCTTGAAGAAGTGCTGTTTGAGATGAGAGCTAAAAAACAAGTATTCAGTGATGGCAGAATTAGTGCAGAGCATCACAGTCAAAGAGTAGCATGTACAAAGGCCTTGTGGCAGGAGAGAGCTTACTGTATACCAGGAACTGAAAGAAAACAGGACAGCTAGAGAGCACAGAGCCAAGGTGGGATGAGCTGGAGAGAGCTTCGTAAGCCAGACTGCCCAGAACTTGTAGACCATGTCAGTGCTTTTCATTTTTGGTCTGAGGTCATTGGGAAGAGTTAAAGATAGACCAGATTACAAGTTCTTAAAGATGGGTAATATTTACATTATCTTTGTATCTTCTGTCATAATTGGTTTTCAGGGAAAAAGTAATTGTTTAGATAAGTATATGTTTCTGAAAACAGATAAATCTGTTTCTGTGCCATATATTCTTGTGTTTAATCTAAATTCTTATCATGTCAGTTGCTCCTTGAAGATATGGTATGTAGTAAGGATGCTGCATTTTAATTAAGGGACTGGATGGGAAATGAAAACCCTGCAATCATAAAAAGCCTCGATAATGATGCTGTGAAAGATAAAAGGAAATATTTTTGTAGGAGTTGATAGCATGTATTTCTCAAGTTATCCAGCAGTGAAAAACAGTTGAGAAAGGGAAATAGTTTTATCAGAATGATTACTGGGGGAAAGCTTTTTAATAGCTTATCATTTGACTGAAGGGCTTCTGAATTTATTTTATTATTCTAACTTGTTTTTGTTTGTTTGCCTTTGTAGGAGAGTAGTTATTTTGATGGAGTTAGAAGTTTTGAAATCAGCAGAAGCAGTTGGATTAAAGATTGGCAATCCAGTGCCCTACAATGAAGGTAAAACGCTTTTTATAGGTTGCAGCACTCAATTGAATACTTCTTTATAGATCTGGAACATTCTGCCTTTTCGTATTCAGTTTGATTTGTTAAAAGCAATAATGATTTTGAGGTCTAGGAAGTAGGTTAGTTGCCAGTTTTTTCCAATGCTAATGAAATCATGTTAGGGCTTGTATGAAGAAAAGGGGGAAGTTAGAGACTATAGTGGAAAAAGATCCCACTTAAAGTAAACTGAAAAGTAACAGTCCTGGAATGATAGTGAGAAATGTGATTTCTTAAGATTTGTCTTATGTCCATTGTTTTTAAAAAAATGTAAAGCGTGTAGTCTGTACTCCTTTGATAGCATTCACCACACTAGTAAGTTTTTAGAATAATCTGTTTATATTACTAGACCGTGAGTAAATCCCATGAAGGTAGACTCCATATTTGTTTTGTTTTTTATGTTGTATACCTAGTGTCTAACTTGTAGTTGGCTCTCGATAAGTATTTGTTGAATTGAATGGAATATACGTGTAACATATTGTTTAACAGTTACTATCTCTTGGTGGTGAAATTACTAATTTTTATTTTCTTTGGAAATATATAGAAAAGCACAGTGAAATCAGGAAAGAAAAAAAAAGTTCATTACTTTAAACAAGAGAGATAATAAGAGTTTTAGAGAAAGGCAAAGAATCATTATTAAGTCACTGGCTCCAGAACAGGAGAAGGCTTGTCTGCCCCTCCACTAAGTCAGATAAAAATAAATTTGGAACCTCACTTTAAACCAAAATAAATTCCAGATGTATTTTTATAAAAAGGTTGCAAAATGAAACCATCAAAAATAACAAAAGAGGAAAGGACTGTCTACATGGATTGGAAGATATTCACATTGACTATTGGACTGTGTTGAAATAAAAAAAATCTGTGTAGCTCTGTCTTCTCTGGTACTCTGTCCTGAGAACTCTAAGTATCTTGCTGTCCCCAAACTCTCATCTCCTCAACTCAGAGGTTCCTCTTGGTCTCTTCCCTGTGCTGCCAACCTGGAAACTCTAAAGTCAGTAAACTGGTATAATCATATTACCTTATTTGTTTCCTATGTCCTAGGGATCACCGTCCTTCATTGCTTAATGTCCAGTTTCTTGAAACCTGTTTGTTTCATATATTTTATCTGGGTTTTTTGTTGTTGTTTTAGGTGGGAGAGTAAATCTGGACTCTGTTTCTCTGTCTTGTCCTGTATATAGTTTTAAAAGTCAAATAGCTTTGCAAGGTGTGTACTTAAAAACAGACAAAATAGCATTCCCCTGCCTTACACTTCTTTGGCCCTTATTCCTACCTAAAGGCAATCTGTTTTAATTTTTACAGCTGTTGCTTCAGTTTTTACCTTCATATTTCTAAATAAAACCTTTATGCTGCACCTTTATTTTTCCATTTAGACATTTATTTATTGACTTAATAATTTAGCTCTTCTACACCTCTCTTCTCCCTGTTTCCCAGATGGGAGAATTAGGTGTCAATATCAGATTAAATCGTAATTGATTAATCAGACTTTTTTTTTTAGTGTATATGTCTGTTTTGTTATATATTTAAATTTTCTTCATAACACACAGAAGTTTCTAATTATATTTTCAGATTGATTTCTTAATATTAGAGAAATGGATAATTTTATTTTTTTATTATAGCTAATTTTTTTTTATCATGCAGATAAAAAATTAGTTTCTCATTAAACAATTAATGCAAATATTGTTTTGTGACATTGGTTGCCAATCCCACGACTTGACAACACTCTCCCCTTCTTGACCTTGGGTTCCCCATTATCAGCTTTCCTGTCCCCTGCTGCCTTCTCGTCCTTGCCCCTGGGCTGGTATGTCCATTTAGTCTTATTTTGTTTTATGGGCCTGTCTAATCTTTGGCTAAAGGGCGAACCTCAGGAGTGACATCAGTACTGAATTAAAAAGGGTGTCCTGGGGCCGTACTCTCGTGATTTCTCTAGTCTCTGCCAGACCAGTAAGTCTCGTCTTTTTTGTGAATTTGAATTTTGTTCTACATTTTTCTCCAGCTCTGTTTGGGACCTTTATTGTGATCCCTGTCAGAGCAGTCAGTGGTAGTAGCTGGGCACCATCTAGTTGTGCTGGACTCAGTCTGGTAGAGGCTGTGGTAGTTGTGGTCCATTAGTCCTTTGAACTGATCTTTCCCTTGTGTCTTTGGTTTTTTTCATTTACCCTTGCTCCAGATTGGGTGTCATAGCTAATTTTTTAATAAAATCTGAACTCATTAAGAGTTGATGGCCAATCATGAATATTTAGAAATTTTTTCTGATACAGTTTATGGGAAGGACAAATGTTTAAAGAAATGTATTGAATAATTTTGTTTAATAACTTCTATAATTTATTAAACACATAGCTTATATTGCTTAGCTATTTTAATTACAAATTTAACATTTCAAAAATTAAAATAACCCCCGAAGCTACGGGCCCCGAACGCTCTACTAACCCAGAACTGAGACCATTCCTGAAGCCAACTTTTCGGACAAAGATTAGGCAGGCCTATAAAACAAAAAATAGCACACATGAGGAACATGTTTCTTAGTTCAATCAAATATACAAGACCAAATGGGCAACTCCTGTCCAAAAGCAGGACAGGAAGGCAAGAAGGGACCGGAACTGGACAAACAGACACAGGGAACCCGGGGTTGAAAGGGGGAGCGTGCTGTCACATGTGAGGATTGCAACCAATGTCACAAAACAATATGTGTGTAAATTTTTGAATGAGAAATTAACTTGAGCTGTAAACTTTACCTAAAGCATGATTTTAAAAAAATTTTAAATAGACTTTTATCTAGTCACATAAAGATGCCAAAGGATAGATACGTGAGTTATATATTTTTAAAAAAGTTGCCATTGAGTTGATTCCAACTCATGGCAACCCTCTGTGTGTCGGAGTAGAGCTGCACTCCATAGGGCTTTCAGTGGCTGGTTATTTGTAAGTAGATTGCCAGGCCTTTCTTCCAAGAATTACATATATAAATATGTAAGTAAGATATAAACTGTGTATTATCTGAAGTTTTACACTATGTATTTCCTCCTTTCAAAATGATTTCTCAGAAGGAAATCAAGTAGAATTTTTTTTTTCAACTCAGAGAAATAGCTGCTCCCGTTAAAATTAGACTGTCGCTGTTGCTCCCAATAGAAAACAGTGCTTAGGTGATTTCCACTGAAGTATACTAATTCACTGTCTTAATTTAAACTCATTGTACATAGTCTTCAGTTTATCCTTAAGTTTTGATATTAGTAGGTAAGGCTTTGATTTAAGGATAAATGGAATTGATCACAGCCATTCTTGTGCTGGAGGCAAACTACACATTGTCTTTGTTTTTCTGCCTGGAACTCAGCCCTAGCCTTTGCCTAAGTGGAGTAATGGAAAGGAGAGTTAGAGAAGCTCAGGCCTGAACCCTAGAAGAGGATTAGCACAATTACAGAATGTTAGAGATAGAAGGGACTATATTAGAAATCAGTTGTTTTAATCATAAGAAAAATTGAAGCTGAATGAGATGATGGAGTGACTTGCCCAAGTATTACAGTGAATGAGTTGCTTCAAAAAATGAGAACTCAGACTTCCGGGCAACATGGCACTATAGTTAGAAGCACCACACTGTCCCTCCGCAGCAAAGATCAGAAAAACTGAGTCAAACAGAGTCACACGTCAATCCTGAAACCCTAAGCATCAAATGAAGAGATAAAGAAGTCAGCCAAGCACCGAATGGAATAAGAAACTGACTGAGAACAGAGAGCGAGGAGAGATACACACAGAGGTCCCCTATCAGCTACTGCAGCACAGATCCGCCATCTTGGACTCTTATTGGAGATCAGCGAACAGGGGTTATGAGAAAGCAGCTTCATGGTGCTTCCAGCAGGAGACAGAACAACTGGTAACCAGCAGTGTAGGCTTTCCCACCCCCTACTTAGCTTCCTCTGTTTCCTGCAGCCACAGTCTCCTGGCCAGGAAGCACCATCTTCACCCCAGTGTCGCTTGGATTTCACTCGCCCACACTGGCTGGCTCCCTTAAGTGCCTTTTGTTGGCTGCTGGTGTTGCTTTTTTCTGCTTCTTCAGATTTCTTCCATACCTCTTACCACCTCCCCCTCCTTTCTCTCAAATACCTGCCTCCGTGCGCCATCTTTGCTTCTTCCTGAAAGGCTACGAAACACCACTTGACTGTGAAACTGCTTCCTACCCCGTGCTGCTACGCTGGTGGGACCCTCGGGTCTTTTTTGTTTGTTGGCTCTGATTTGTTCTGTTTTGATTTGTTTGTTTTCTTTTTCTTTTCTCGGCTTGGG
>NW_004443976.1:17784850-17829777 GCF_000243295.1 Trichechus manatus latirostris | reverse complement strand
GAAACTTTTGAAATAGTGTAACTTTGGCTATGTATATTTTCACCAAAAAAAGGTCTTCCAAGGTCGAGAAGGGAGATTGTTGACATGTTGTGGGGTTGTTAACCAATGTCATAAAACAATATGTGTACTCACTGTTTAATGAGAAACTATTTGTTCTGTAAACCTTCATCTAAAGTACAATAATAAGAAAAGAAAAAAAAAAGAAAATGAGAACTCAGTATTCCCGATTTCCAGGTGAGAATGCTTTCCACTTTACCCAGACCTTCACAGATTAACCCTCATACCAAAGTTCTTGCCTGTTGTGAAAAATGTATTTAAATAAAAAAGATTACGTGAGTGAATCTGAATACAAGAACACACCTACTCACTTATCGACTGTCGTTATCTGACATTCACATTTCCGACAATAGTAAAAAATCTGTTGTCCGACTGTTCGGTGCATTAATGATGTACGTTTGGCAGTAACGAATGCCAGGGTGTGAGGTAAGAGTAATGCTGGCTGTAGTGGCATCACTACGATTGGTGTCACCCAGTGAGGTAATTCACGGTATTACCACCCCCCATGGACCTCTCATACCAGCTCCGTCCTGCACAGGGAAATGCCCTGGGCTTCTGGGCCTCAACTTCCCAGCATGGGCACAGGTGCCCAGCTCCTGGCAACAGTTTGCCGTGGCTCCCAGCTCTAGGCAGTGGGGTGAGCCAGGAGGGCACCAGACCCTGCTCTAACTAGCTCCCCACTCAGCGAGAGGGGAGCCACGAAAAGGAGGAGGGGATTGGAGTGGACCTGCCTGGTGAGTGCATCAGCCACCAGCCCTGAGGCACACGGAAGAGCGCAAGGGCGCACCCTGATCCCCACGTCCCAGTCGTCCTCTATTTTTGCATAACGCCAGTTTTTGCTTAACAACCTGGTGTTTTGGAACCTAACCATGTCAATAAGTGAGGAGTGGGTGTAATTAGAAGTTATTTCATGTAGATATATTTGTCCATTAAAACTAGTATAACTCTTAAAAAAATACTGAAATATAATAATCAGACAGTTCTTTAATAGATTTTAATTTTTCACTACATAGCTACATTATTTCAAAAGTTAAAACTACAAAAATACATATTCAGAGGTGGCTTGCTCCTGCCCCTGCCTCCTGCTACCCTGTTCCTACCTAGTGCTGCCCTCTGCAGGTAACCACTTCTAGTGGTTTCTATACACAGAGTCACTGTGCCGCAAAGAATTGGTCGACCTTCAGCCATCTCAGGAGGTAGCATATGATCAGGAACTGATGTATTGAAGAAAGAAGTCCAAGCTGCACTGAAGGCATTGGTGATAAACCGTGTTCCAGGAATTGATGGAATACCAACAAATGGATGCAGTGTTGGAGGTGCTCACTCATCTGTGTGGGAATTTGGAAGACAGCCACCTGGCCAACTCACTAAAAGAGATCCGTGTTTGTGCCCATTCCAAAGAAAGGTGATCCAACAGAATGCAGAAATTATCGAACAATGTCATTAATATGCAAATAAAATTTTGCTCAAGATCATTCAAAAACCGTTGCAGCAGTACATCTAAAGAGAACTGCCAGAAATTCAAGCTGGATTGAGAAGAGGATGTGAAATGAGGGATATCATTGCTGATGTCAGATGGATCTTGGCTGAAAGCAGAGAATACCAGAAAGATGTTTATCTATGTTTTATTGACTATGCAAAGCATTCGACTGGGTGGATCATAACAAATTATGGATAACATTGCAAAGAATGGAAATTCCGCACTCTTAATTGTGCTGGTGAGGAACCTGTACATAGAACAGGAGACAGTCGTTCATACAGAACAAGGGGATGCTGCGTGGTTTAAAATCAGGAAAGGTGTGCCTCAGTGTTGAATCCTTTCACCATACTTACTCAGTCTGTATGCTGAGCAAATCCAAGAAGCTGGACTATGTGAAGAAGAATGCAGCGTTAGGATTGGAGAAAGACTCATTAACAACCTGCAATATACAGATGACACAACCTTGCTTGCAGAAAGGGCAGAGCACTTACTAATGAGGATCAAAAACTGTAACCTCAGTATGGATTGTACCTCAACATAAAACAAAAATCCTCACAACTGGACCAATAAACAGCATCATGATAAACGGAGAAGAGATTGAAGTTGGCAAGGATTTCATTTTACTTGGATCCACAGTCAGCACCCATGGAAGCACCAGTCAAGAAATCAGACTTGATTTGCCCAATTGCATTGGGCAAATCTGCTGCAAAAGACCTCTTTAAAGTTTTAAAAAGTGAAGATGTCAGTTTGAGGACTAAGGTGCGCCTGACCCAAGCCATGGTATTTTCAATCACCTCATATGCATGGGAAAGCTAGACAATGAATAAGGAAGACTGAAGAAGAACAGATACCTTTGAATTAAGGTGTTGGCGAAGAATATTGAATATACCATGGACTGCCAGAAGAACGAACAAATCTGTCTTGGAAGAAGTACAGCCAGAATGCTCCTTAGAAGCCAGGATGGCGAGACTTCGTCTCACATACTGTCTTAGTTATCTAGTGCTGCTATAACAGAAATGCCACAAGTGGATGGCTTTAACAAAGAGAGTAGTCTAGTAGGTTAGAAGTCCAAATTCATGGGCGTCAGCTCCAGGGTAAGGCTTTCTCTCTCTGTCAGCTCTGGAGGAAGGTCCTTCTCATCAGTCTTCCCCTGGACTAGGAGCTTCTCTGCGCAGGAACACCAGGCCCAAAGGATGTGCTCTGCTCCCAGCACTGCTTTCTTGGTGGTATGAGGTCCCCAACTCTCTGCTCACTTCCCTTTCCTTTTATATCTTATAAAAGGTGGTACAGGCCACACCCCAGGGAAACTCCTTTTACTTTGGATCAGGGATGTGACTTAATAAGGGTGTTACAACCCCATCCTAATCCTCTTTAACATAATGTAATCTTGCCTCATTAAGCACAGGCAGAGATTTCAAAAATAGGAAAATCACAATCACAAAATGGAGGACAGCCACACAATACTGGGAATCATGGCCTAACCAAGTTGACGTATTTTTTTGGGGACACAATTCAATCTGACACATACCTTGTACATGTTATCAGGAAGGACCAGTCCCTCAGTAAGGACATCATGCTATGTAGAGGGTCAGCGAAAGAGAGGAAGACCCTCCATGAGATGGAGTGACAGTGGCCACAAAGATGGGCTCAACCATAACAACGAATGTGAGGATGGCACAGTGTTTCGTTTTGTTGTACATGGAGTCACTAGGAGTTGGAACCAATTCGACAGCACCTGCCAACAACATTTTACCTTTCAAGGAGCCCTGGTAGCACAGTGGTTAAAGCGCTTGGCTGCTTACCAAAAGGTCAGCAGTTGGAACCCACCAGCCACTCTGCAGGAGAAAGATGTGGCAGTCAACTTCCATAAAGATTGTTGTTGTTAGGTGCTGTAGAGTTGGTTCCGATTCATAGTGACCCTGTGTAAAACAGAATGAAACACTGCCCAGTCCTGTGCCATCCTCACAATCGTTATGCTTGAACCCATTATTGCAAAGATTACAGCCTTGGAAATACTGTGGGGCAGTTCCACACTGTCCTGTAGGTCACTCTGAGTCAGAATCAACTCAATGGCAATGGGCTTGGGTTTGGTTTTGGTTTTGGATTTTATCTTTCAGGTGTTTCTTTATGCAGATATAACCAAATATAAATATTATATATTCTCCTTCCATATTCCACCTTGCTTACATAAAAGACAGCATATTATATACACTATCCTGCATCTTGCATCTTTTTATGTTTTAGCCTAGAGATAGTTCTTTGTAAGTTTTTAAGAGACCCTCCTCATTTTTTAACAGCTATAGAGTATTCCATTGTGTGGCTGTTTCATAGTTTATTTAATCAGCTTTTATCGATGGACACTTAGATTGTTTCATGCTCTGGCTATTAAAACAGTGCTGCAATGAATAACTTTATACATATGCAGGTGTATCGACAGAGGGGGTTAGATTGCCAGAAGTGAGATTGCCAGGTCCGTGGGTAAATGCATCTGTGGTTGGTAGATACGGTTGGATTCCCCTCCATAGGATAATATCATTTTGCATTCCCACCAGCAATGCGTGAAAATACTGGTTTCTGCCCAGCCATGCCAACAGAGTATGTCATTAAACTTGAATTTTTGTGTCTGATATGTGGAAAATGGTATCTCAGTGTAGTTTTTAATTGGTATTCTGAATGAGATTCAGCATCTTTTCATATGTTTGAAGGCCTTTTTGTTTTTGTTCTCTGTGAATTGACTCCTGCCCTTTTTCTTGGGTTGTTGGTCTTTTTCTTCTCAATTTTTAGGAGTTCTTTAAAAATTGGAAATTAGTCCTTTCTCTCTGATGTGAGTCTTTGACTTTGCTAATGATGTTTTTTCACTATGCAGCAGTTTTTTATTTTTATATGGTTGAATTTACCTGTTCTTTTATGCCTTGGAATTTTGAATCATAGTTAGAAAGGTCTTTCTGGCTCCAAAGTTTTATTCTAGTACTTGTATGATTTTTTTTTTTTTTTTTAAACATTTGAAGCATCCACAGTGCTTCTGTCTTACTATTGTGGTTTCTTGATTTGTGGTATTTTTAGCTTCACTTTCATATTATTTGGAGTTTATAGGTTTTTTCTGTCACCTAGTTTCATTAAAACTGTAGTTTGTATATGGGGTGTATGTGAATGTATGGGGGTGGGTATTTATTCTCTCTGTTGCCCTTTATGGTTTTTTAGGAGAAGTGGGAAGATTGGGGACTAGGCATGCTCCTTCCAGAGATGGAACCTTTTGGATATCTATTTATACCCACACAAATCACAATGATTTAATACTTTAAATTGGAAAGGGAAGGCTGGAGCGTATTAGGTAAAGTTCTAAAATATTACATTGGAACATCACATTTGTTTTGCAGTAGTAAGGTTTTGTTAAAATGGGCACATTGGGTATTTTATTCTCAGCTTTTAGGAAGGAGAGCTAAGGCAAAGGATACTCTTAGCATCTGTGTGAAATCTTTGGGTGCAGTAGGGTCGCGGGAGAGATGACTATACCCAACTTTATTACCTTCGACCAGGTTTTAAATAATTTTTTAAATTTTGTAATTGAATGGTTGCTTTGGGCATTTTGTGTTTCAGGGACAAAAGTGTTGTTTGAGAGAAAGATGGAAATGGAAGGATTGAGAGATAATTACTTCTTGGGGTCAACATTGTAGCTTACGAGATAAACTCCTATGTCTGAATACGTAGCTCTACTGGCCCCTCCCTTTCTTCGGGGTCTTTTAAAGAGCAGAGGGATGACAGAAGATTTTGCTGTTCAGGATTATTTGCTATTAAGTTATATTGTAACCAAATCAATAACACATTGTTACATGGGCCATCCATGGAAATAGCTTTGTTACAGTGACTGCTGCCTTACATTGTATTTCACAGAAATGGTTCTAATTTTCTGTTGTGAAAGCAAGGAAACTGTTATCAGTGGATAGGGAACTAAAGATAGATTTTTATCCTCCCAGCATTTAACCTAGAACCTGTGACATAGCAGGTGACCAGGAAAATTAGTTGGTCAAATTCATCCGAGAAATTCCAAAATGTACATTGAAATTTTCTTATAGTAATACTCTAAATAATGACTATTAATGGAATTGTCAAAATGTAAGAAAACTTTAAGTACAGTTAGTTCACGCTTCATATAAGATTGGATTGGATGATTGTAAATCTCCCCTATTTAGCCCTATGTATTTTTGTCAATATATGTTTTAGTTCAATGTAGCTCCACTATTCTAACCACATTTTACTTAGACTCAAATTTCTTACGTGATATTTAGCTATTAGTATTGCTCATCATTGAAAGATACTAGTTGGATTTCTTTTTTCAGTCTGATTCTGCCCATTTTCTGCCTGTCATGGATTGAATTGTGTCCCCCAAAATATCTGTCAACTTGGCTAGGTCATGATTCCCAGTATTGTATGATCGTCCACCGTTTTGTAATCTGAGGTGATTTCCCTATGTGTTGTAAATCCTGTCACTATGATGTAATGAGATGGATTAGCAGCAGTTATATTGATGAAATCTTCAAGATTAGATAGTGTCTGTAGCCAGTCTCTTTTGAGATATAAAAGAGAGAAAGCCTTTTCCTGGAGCTGATGCCCTGAATTTGGACTTGTAGCCTACTAGACTGTGAGAGAATAAATTTCTCTTTGTTAAAGCCGTCCACTTGTGGTATTTATGTTATAGCAGCACCAGATAACTATGACAGTGCCAATAGGAAATTGTAATTATTGGATTGAATCTCTTGTATATTTTTTATAGTTGTTAGGAAAGTACTTACTGGTAGAGGTTGGATTTGTGTTACTGTGCATACTCCACTGTCTGTTAGCTCATTTTTCTCTGCTGGTGGCTTACCATTAGAGTGATAATAAAAATGATAGGTGTGAGTGTGAGTCACTTGGGGAGCTAGAGTCTGTTTTTAAATACCCTGTTTCCTTCCTGGGTTGGAGCCAGTGCTGTGAAGCTGGAGCAGAAGAGTCTGGGACTAAATGAGAAACTATTTTGTTCTGTAAGCTTTCATCTTAAGTGAGAATAACAGCACAATTGGAAGAGCGTAGTCACTGTCCCTGAACTGTGCATGTAGAAATTTTTGAAATGGTGTGTCTTTGGCTATGTGTATTTTCACCAAAAAAAAAGGGTTGAGAAGTTAGAGGGTTGACATGTTGTGGGGTTTAACCAATGTCATAAAACAATATGTGTACTACTGTTTCATGAGAAACTATTTGTTCTGTAAGCCTTCACCTGAAAGTACAATTGAAAAAAAAAAAAAATTCTGGGAATTATGACCTTGATCCATCTTGTTGGAATGATTTGATTTGCAGGTGGCACGGAACAGAAGATTATCAGAAGTTGAGTCTCTCTGCATTATTGCTGTGGGGTAGAATTTTAATTTTCAGAAAGGTTTTTATTTAGCTACAGATGACTTTCTTTCAGGCTTCCTGGTTAGCTGCTGTGTTGCAGTGCATGAAATTAAAGGACAGTTGTTGCTCTTTTGAATGCGTCAGGGCTCATGACATCCATTTAGTTCAGGGCTGTCCCTTATCTTCTGCCATATTTGCAAATGTGGTCCAAATAGGGATTGCTCTAGTAAGTGGATTAGTAGCTTTTCCTAATTACCATATATTATGGTTATTATGTTTTATATAATTGTAGTTTTGGCTGCTAGAGTTAAATTTTAATTAAAAATTAAGTAGATGGTGGTGAAGTGGATGGATCTAGCCAAAACTGGGTTCAAAACTTCCTAGCTGTGTGACATTGGGCAAGTTACTTGACTTCTCTGTCTCAGTTTTCTCGTATGTTAAGTGAGAATAGCGTATACATCATAGGACTGAAGATTAAATGGAATATGCACTTAGCCTTGCACCTGGTACATAGTAACCATGCAAAAAAAATAGTTGGTTATTATTAATGTTTCTTGCAAATGGTTAACATGCTTGGCTGCTAACCAAATAGTGGCTGAAGTCTACCCAGAGGTGCCTCAGAAGAAAGACCTGGTGATCTACTTCCCAAAAAACCAGCCATTGAAAATGCTGTGGAGCCCAGTTCTACTCTGACACACATGGAATCACCATCAGTAAAAATTGATTCAGCGGCAACTGGTATTATAGGATATAGTTGGAGATTTGTTAAATAAACTGTACTTCATTAAATCTAAGACTCCATTGGTTACAAGACTGCATGCATCATTATATTATGTAGAGAGGGAGGAACTGGGGTGAAGTATAGTAGGGTTTGAGTATTTTTATTATTTCATTTTGGAATGTTTAAATCTTTGATTCTTATTAATATATTTGATGAAGCAGGTAGAGCTAGTTTTCTTTCCAGCCACTTAGCCTCAATACTATTTACTGAGTAACTCATCTTTTCCCTACTGATTTAAAAAAGATTCACTGTAGAATTTCAAAATGTTCCTTCACGACATGTTGTCAAAGAAGAGCAGTTCTCTCATGCAATTTCCTATGACACTTCGTAAATTCAGAGATAATGGAAAAGCTAAAAAGAAAGCAAAACTTTCATTGTCAATAATCTAGGCTCTATTTTCTATGTAAATAAGGTCTTTTGATTTTTCTCTCCATAGGAAAAACTAAATAATAAACAGTTCTATTTAACTTTTTTAATTTTGTGCTAGATTTATTTTACTCTACTGGCATAGTTAACTCTCATTTAGTTGTGCCACTTAAGAGTAATATTGGCCGGAGTAAATTAAATTGGTGTGTAATATGCCCATTTGAGTTAGGACCTTGGAAAACCCAGCAGGAACTTAAACTCAGCAATTGGAGAAAGCGGAGACAGGGTGGCAGGTGGAACTTTTCCAGCAGTGCTCACCGTTTCAGTTCTTATGGCACCCTAGGAAGTTTTTTTGAGCTGCGCTTGTGTGCTGCAAGCACTCTCCTTTTCTACTCTTCTTATTGTGACTTTTTTACATTACTGTTTTAATTCACTGGGAATTCGTGTTCGCCTGTGGTGTAAATCTCTCTCTCTCTGTGTCCCTCTCCAGTCGCTGTTTGGTCGACTCTGGCTCATGGTGACCCGGTGTGTGTCAGAATAGAACTGTGGGCCATAGGGTTTTCAGTGGCTGATTTTTCGAAAGTAGATTACCAGGTCTTTCCTCTGAGGCTCCTCTGGGTGGACTCAGGCCACCAACCTTTCAGTTAGCAGCCGAGCGTGTTGTTTGCACCACCCAGAGTTATTGTAAACATTCATGGTGAGCAGCCCAGATAAGGTTGATTTCCACCCTTAGTGCTAACTGCAGAAGCAAAAGCAAAATCCATAAATCTGTCATTTTAAAAATTAGGTGTATTTTACAGATTTAACACTCTTCAACTTCATAAATATTGGTTTAAAGGGTGAAAGGCAAATAAATACTCCTAGGGTATGGTGTTTCTTCTTTTCTGCTTGAAGACATGTTCGTTTCCCCTCCTTTCCTTTTAATCTTCCTGTTTCCTTGACACACCTATTTCTGAACTCCATTCTCGTCTCTGCTGTGACAGTTCACTAGCACTTCACGGTACCTAAGACTCTTTCAACTCTTATTTTCTACCAACTGTCAGTTACAAAATAAGGAGGCTTTGTTTGGGAGGAAAAGGGTAGAATCCTTTCTGAATATCGCCTTTTCCTTTGAAGCAGGAGCACTTCAGAGACAATTGAACTGCTTTTAGGTTTTTCTTACCAGCCAGCTTTTTCTTCTGATAGATCCTGCCGTGAACACACAGCTCTGTTGATGACATCGATTTGTTGCTATGGAAATAGTGGTAATGTCGTAGATTCAGCCCAGTGACTTTACTGCAGGTTCATGCAGAATAAATGGGCAAGGCTTTAGAGGAGAACCTCATTAAAACTGAAAGCTATCAATTATAAGCAGGTGAAAGGTAAAAGTAATGAAAACAAAAAGTGAACTCCCAGCAAATTCACTGCATGCAGTTGAGAGCCTCAGCATGAATTCGGACCTCTGAGAGTCTTTGACAAAATCAAAATTTTACACTTTCTCAGAATATTTCTTCTAAGTTTACATCCTTCACCCTAAATGATTTGCACTAAAATGGCTTTTCCCTTTTGATCTTCAGGCCACGGGCAGCAGCAGGTAGTCCCTACTCCAGCCTCAGCAGCCAGTCCACCAACCAGCAAACCCCAGCAACAGAATGGGAGTTCAGGAATGGGTAAGATTGCCATGTGAGGACATGTGTTCATTCTGTGTGTCAGGCTTTTGAATAATGTTTCGAAATTTAATCTGGGACTAAAGGGAGTTTTCAAAATACCATTCATGACAGAATTGCTTCTTGCAAAGAATAATTCAGGTTTTTATTTAAAGTATGTGATTGAAAAAACAATTAAACATAGTCTTTTAAAGATATTTAACAATATGCCTTTTTTATGGGAATGGTATACTCTTCTCTGTTAATAGTTTATCTTAACAGTTTCTCACTTCTTTAGGTTTTACGCCCTCTGACTATCTGAATTTGCATACCTTTTAAATTCTTGCCTTTTAACTATCTAGGATCTGCTTACTAAATTTGTCTTGTCTCTCTTTAAGTTTCCTGTTTGGGTTCTCTTGGATATTTATCATTTGTGAAGGCGGTATCATTTCTATTGGTCATAGGCTCTGCTTCTCAGTTCATGGATGAGAGATAGTTTCTTCTTTTAACTTCTGTGCAGCAGGTCCTGCGAAGCTCTGATGGAATCATTGTGTTCACTCTCTGGCCTTTGCTTTAGGAATCTCTTGATGTGAGAAGTCACCGATGAAAGTTATGATGGTAGAATTGCTTGGGTTTATTTCTAGAGGTCCTTTTTTCTGCTGCAGCTTCGCATGCATTTCCTCTTTTACTCTCAAGTATTGGTTTCTATTTTTCAATGCTAAGATTCTAAGAAAAGCAAGATAAAGACATCACTAATGTTCTGTGAAACCTTTAGGACGTATGACTTTTTCCCTGTTAGTCAGTAGATTTAGCTAGTTAGCTAGTTTATACACAGATCTCCAATTATGTGCTGTTGAGGGGGGGATGGATTATCTAAGATAAATGGTAAATAATCCAAAAGTCACTTCCTTAAAGCTGCAATACAAATAGTGTGTTATTCTTTCCTCTCCCTCCACAGATTTACTTTTACGATTGTCTATCTTTGACTTAGATTGAAATTCATTTTTTAAAAAATTAGTTAATGTTTCCTAAACACACATCAACTGGGTGGTGAAAGAAAAAGGACTGGGTGTGTATTGACGAGAAGCTGCCTGGCATGAGAAATGGGATGAATAGATGTGTGTATGTGTTTGTGTAATTGTATATTGCATGTATGTATATACACTACACATATATATTCTACAAAGTACATGAGCTTCAGTGCATACTCTTGAGGTAATCACTGCTGTTGTGTGTGTGTTGGTCTCTCTTGACTCCCCAGTTAGAGTACAGAATGTTAGGATCTGAGACAGTGTGTATATTTTTTACAAAGTGCTGCGAATACCTACAGTAGTGTTCTACATGCTGTGGAAACTCAGTAAGTAAATGCTGAATAAATGGTAGATTTACATCTTTAACTAAATTCTGAAGAAATAATGTTTATATAAAAGGTATGAAATCATTGAACTAAATTATATTTTCTTAATTTGGAGATTGAAGCTTTACAGAAATAATGCGTGTATAAAGAAATTTATCTGCTAATAGGCTCTAATTCCCTGTTCTTTCCAAGTGAAGGGTAGCTGCTTAGGCTCAGATGAAACAGGCAGAAGGGGTCACAGTGGCCACCTACGTACATGTTTTGAACCAAAAACTGGTTTTTGCCCTTTGTTCCCTATTAACCCCAATCCCATAGACTTCATTCTACGTTTTTTAGTCCTGTAGGCCAGTTGAGTACTGAGGTCTTTCTGGGATGTTTTGAAATGATTTGTGATAGGTGTCCTTCACCTCAAATGTCCTTCACCTCTATCCAAGTATGTTCCGTTATATCCTAGCCTTCCCTTTGGCTTTTTTTATTATGCACCTAATGACTTGCCATCAGTTTTACAGTCAAGAAGGTTGGTTTTCTTTCTCTGATCCATTATCTTGCCCATTGATTAAGTGAAAAGTTTAAGAGAATGGACTTCAGAAAGTGCAGTGTCTGAATCACTACCATTATCCTGACCTCGGGGCTTAAGTCAGGAAAGGTAATAGTGGACCTCTGTGTGCCCAGCATTGATTCTGGATTGTTTTTCTAGGCTCCTGCTTCAATCTACATGACCCTCATATCCCTTGGATAGTAAAAAAGAAAAACTTTGCCTCTCATTTTATACAGTTTCATCAGTGGCACCTCAGTAATCAAGAGTTTCTGCAGAAGTTATTATAAAAGCTATGTAGAATAATGGATTGTCCTTTCCATTTATTTTAAAGGTTCCACTGTATCTAAGGCTTTTGGTGCCCCAAAGACATTTGGAAAAGCTGGAGGCACCAGCCTGGTGAACACTGCTGGGGGAACACAGTCCAAAGTGGTACCCATTGCCAGCCTCACCCCTTACCAGTCCAAGTGAGTTGTGTCATTAGAATAAGTTCACAGTGTACTTACAGATTGTATAAAAAGTTGTTATGGGTGGGCTTTTGAGTTTTTTATGCATGAATGTCAGTGTCACCACCACATAAGGTGGGTCTCTTTTTTTCTGAGAAGGAAAAGGGTACAAATTTTGGCAACCTTTAACTCTCTTATCAAAAGGAATGGCAGAATAGCAAAAAGAAAGTTTCATTTTATTTGTTTTTTTGGTGAAAAGATACACAATAAAACGTACACTCATTCAGCAATTTCTCCATGTGCAGTTCAGTGCCATTGGTGACATTCTTCACATTGTGTAACCATTTTCACTGTCTCTACCCATATTGTCTTGCCACCATTAACTTTTAACTTTTTATGCCTCTTAAAGTTCTTACCTGTGCTTTAGAGTTACTGTTAACCAATTTAATCACATTTAGACAATTCTTTAACAGATCACAATGTTCAGGGCTGACATTGTTTATTAATTGAGCTAAACTGTTGTTTTGTTTATAGATGACTTCCTGGGATAGTTTCAGTTCAGAGTTTAAAGATTATTTCAGGACAATAAACTTAGGGGTTCCCCCAGTCTTAATGGATTTCCATAAGAATTTGCTGTTCTGTTCCATATTTTCTTCCTTTTGGTCAGAATCCATCCATTGGGTCCTTGATCAAAACATTCAGTAATGGTAGCCGGGCACCAACAATTTTTTCTGGTCTCATAGTAAAGGAAGTAGTAGTTAGTATGTAGGAAATTAGACCTGCAGTCCATTTCTTTGTCCAATTCCTGAATCTCCTTTTTTTCTACTGTTCCAGGCAATTAGAGACCAGTTGTACCTTAGGTGGCCACTGGCAAGCTGTTAAGACACCAGGTGCTACTCACCAAATTAGGAGGTAGAACAGAAACTCTAAAAACGTTAGGTCAGTTGAGTGGATGGCATGAAGCCATGACCCTAAACCTACAAACCGAGAAATCGAATCCCATGAAGTATTTAGCTGTACCTAAGTAGTATCTACAAGTGCAACCTTCCCTCCTCCACCTATTTTTGGCTGCTGTTGTTTTTATTCATTTTTAAAGAATTTGAAATTAAAGATATTTAATGCTTGAAGAATCAGTTGACAGTCTTGTGAGATTTAAAAATAAGTATTTGTGCTAATTTAGAAGGTGTTTCATCTCATATAAATAGGCGACTTGGTCTGAAGATTGTTACTGTGAGTTAGTTGGCTAGAAGAATCTGTACTGTTTGTATTAGCTACATTAATATGTCCTGAGCGTGTATTTCTTTTATGACTTTTTCCATTACAAATTAATTTGAGCAGTTAACAATTAGTGTTTTTTTTTTTTCCAAAATCTTTTCAGATGTGTTTTTATGTGTTCTTCAGTACTTTTTAAGGTAGGGAAGCTTTTTTCCCCCCAGTGAAATTATAAATAAGGTAACTAAATTACCTGGCACCTGCATTCAGGATCCAGGACTAGATCTCGGATCTTGTGCCCCCTTTTTCAGTAGCCTCTAGTTCCTGCTGCTTTTGAGTATTTTCCTTTGGTGACTCACCAACACCACGTTCCATGACCTTGTATTTATATTCAGTGTGTATTAGAAATAAGACACAAGTTTGACACCAGTTATATCACTTCTTAAAATTGAAAATAGTGGCAAAATATAATTGCTGGTATTACTGCGTTTTCTAGCTTAGAACTTTTCATCAAGGGATATTGCTGCCTTGGTGATGCTTGTTGGAAAAGGGAGTTTATAAATTCACTTACTTGACAGGAGAATGAGTTAGTGTTAAATCACCTTGTATGTTTTACTATTTGCTAATTCTATAAACTGTCAAACCTGTGTGTCATGTTGGGGTTTCAATTAGCTGGATTAAAATACAGCTAACATTGAAAAATGGAATATGCATAAGATAAGAAAGGCCACAGGAAGATGAGGGAAACCTTTCAGATCTTTCCCAAGTAAGATTTCAAACATAATACACCGTTTGGTTTTTAGGTGGACGATTTGTGCTCGTGTTACCAACAAAAGTCAGATCCGTACCTGGAGCAATTCTCGAGGGGAAGGAAAGCTTTTCTCTATAGAACTGGTTGATGAAAGTGTGAGTATTTGTCCAGTGGGGAAAGAGGAGTGCTGGACTCTGAAAAACAGAGGATTCATCTCTGTGCAGCCCTATCAGGTGCAAAATAATAGTAGGTCAAAGAGAAACCTGATTGTCATCATCGTTCTTCCCTCTGGTATAGTCTTTTGATGCTGTCTGGGAGCAGAGGGTTAACGGTCATAAGTAAAATCCTTGACCTTAAATAAAAGCATTTATTGAAGTAGAAATTAGTTTTCTAAATTTGTAAGTAGCACATGGGCAGAAGGAACTAGAGACACTATGTCTGACTTGGCTGGCAGGCTTGGTTGAGGCCCTAGACTATGAGACCTGCTTATGAGCGGAGTGGAGCTCTGGGCCACAGCAGAAGGCAGGCAGCAGCCACCTGGCTAAATGAATGGCTTTGTGGGAAATGGATTCTGACTGTGCAGACTCTTTATATGCTTTATTTAAACACAAACAATGATCATGGGACCAAAACATTTCCAAGCTGTGGAGTCTTGATAGCTGTGTATCTGTCCATTAGTTTCATTTATAAGTCCTAAAATATACTTCAAGCCTCCTTTTCAAAGTGCTGCATATTTCCTAGTTTTTCAAACCCCAAGAGGGCTTTGTTTTAAGAGGGCAGATAAGAGACAATTTCTTTCTTTCCTTTTTTTTTGAAGATGAAATAACACCCCAACTGTACCAGCTGTGTGATGGCAGAAGCAATATCAGAACCTATTTTTTTACCATATCCTTGGTCTGATGTGCATCAGTTGGGTAAAATTTTAGCTGTTTATTTAAGTTTCTTATCCATCCGTAGCATTTTGACTGACAGAAAAGTAAAGTGAAAATCAAACCGCAAGCGACTTGAAAACATGACTGGTTATAACATTTTTGGCAATGACCCCTGAATGTGAGGTAATTCCTCACTTCTCACGCAGGGACTGGTAGATCAGCATGTCTGGCCTGCTTCCCTGGGAGCTTCAGTCATGCCACTCAGTAGTCAAAAGTTTTTGTTTTTGTTGTCAATATTAAGCTCACTGCTGGATTTTTTTTTTTTTGAAGTTTCTAACTGAGGTTGATAAAGCATGATTACGGGATTAGCTAGTTGGATCTCTACTTTTTCATTAGGGCTAATAGCTTGAATGATTGAAGACTATAAAATGTGGGCTTCTGGCGTGTGTGTAGGCCTCTCATAGATCCCATTTATGGTTGTGCCACTGCTCTGAAGATGCGATTTTGATAGTAAAGTGTCCAATTCTTCACTGGTAAAACTTGGTGGTGAACACAATTCTAACCTGCCCTCACATGTTTCTGCAGGGTGAAATCCGAGCTACTGCTTTCAACGAGCAAGTGGACAAGTTCTTTCCCCTTATTGAGGTGAACAAGGTACGATGGTGCTGATTTTTGGAACTGAAACCGTCAGTTGAATGGTGGCATGAGGATGAGGGGACTCTTGTCCAGTGAGAGTTGTGTGGTGGTGAAGGTTTTTATGTCTGACTGGACAGATGTTCCATGGCTTGGCCTCTCTTGCAGGTCTATTATTTCTCGAAAGGCACCCTGAAGATTGCTAACAAACAATTCACAGCTGTTAAAAATGACTATGAGATGACCTTCAATAATGAGACTTCTGTGATACCCTGTGAAGATGGTCATCATTTACCTACAGTTCAGTTTGATTTCACAGGGATTGATGACCTAGAGAACAAGTCCAAAGACTCACTTGTAGGTAAGTCCACATATGGGAACAAAGAGAGTGGTGATTATTAGTTTTATTTGCAGTATATCGGGAAGGTGTAACACTTAAGTGCTTGCCATTCAGCCTTTGTCATATGATAACGGAAGCCTTGACCATCTCTTGCTAAAACGTTGTGCCTATGTTTTAGACATAATTGGGATCTGCAAGAGCTATGAAGATGCCACAAAAATTATAGTGAAGTCTAACAACAGAGAAGTTTCTAAGAGAAATATCTATTTGATGGACATGTCAGGGAAGGTGGTGTCTGCTACTCTGTGGGGAGAAGATGTAAGTACTTGCTTGCATTGAGCAGTCAGTGCATGTACAGAAAGGCAGAGACATAACGAGCTCCTCAGGTGGGTTGTCTCATCCTGTGAGTTGTGGGGCTTTGACCACTAAGGGTGAAGGGCTGGGCTGTCTGGGGTATATTTGAAATTCTTGATTTGATTCACTTCTGTGAGATTTCCTATGATTTAAAGCTTTACATAGTGAAATTCTCTTTAACTCTAGGAAAATAGTGATAGATGAGTTTTTTTATTTATCTCTGAGCAGATTCTTGTGTGTGAGGTCTACCTTGTATAGATTCCATGTTACCATTTATTGCATTCACTCTACTGTTGACATTTTCCTTGTTTCCTATAAAAATGTTCCTTGTGTTCTTCCTCAGCTATGCCTACCAGTGACACTTGTTTGTGTGTGTTCGGTGTTTTTGTTCTTATGCAGGCTGATAAATTTGATGGTACTAGACAGCCAGTGATGGCTATCAAAGGAGCCAGAGTTTCTGATTTTGGTGGACGGAGCCTTTCTGTACTGTCTTCAAGCACCATCATTGTGAATCCTGATATCCCAGAGGCCTATAAGCTTCGTGGATGGTAGGTTTTATGGGGCTAAACAAAGGGGTTATTTGAGCCTGGGCTTTGAGACAAGCTGGTTCTTTTGGTTCTTACGATCAGTATTTGAGCTCTCTGCTGAGCAGAGGGCTTCGTTACTGAATGGAACAGTTTTTGCATTTCTTGGGGGGCATTATACCTTCTGAGAGGATGGCTTTAGATCCCTTAAAACAACAAACCTGTAATCCCTTGAGAAACCTAAAGAGTCGGAGGAGGCAATTAGAATGGAAGTGATGCGTGTTGACCTGGATCCTGCCAAAGCAGGGTGCGGCCAGACTGTATAGCAGCTCTAATCTGCGGGGCTCTGAGCTGAGAGCATCTTTCTCTCCTCACTTAACGGCTGTGGGCTTCTGTGGTGTGAGAGGAGAAAGTGGTTTCTTACTCTGTCGAGTCATTGGTTGCCATCACATCTTCTAGTGTGTATTCATTGGGCTCTTTGATAAAGTCTGGTGGGAACAATGGGCTTTTGTTGGCATTATATTGTTATTCCCAAAGCACTCAAGGGATGAGGACAGCCTGTTAAAATCTCCTTAATATATCTAGCTTTTTAGGGCATTAAAACTCTGCCTTAAAACAGCATTTCAAACTGAAACACAGTATGCAAGAATTGATGTGGTCACAAAAAACACTTTAACTAGCTTGAGCTTGAATAATTTGTATAGCTATAATCACAAGGGGAAATGAGTCAGTTTCAAACCATGTCTTAGGGTTTAAGTGACTAAGGAATTCGCTCATATTACATACTCCCCACTTTTGTTTCGAGTCTAATGTGAACCAGTAGCAATAGAGTTTTAATGGTTTCAGGGAACATTTACTGGAGTTCATGTCACGTAAGCCAGCCTCATGAGTGTGGTCCACAGATATGTATTTAACTATCTCTATAGCTGGTATTGCCTTACAAAGCTGGGACCGTTAATAGTCTGACCAGAAATGACCATGGCTTTGGTTTGTCCTTATTGCTTGATTTTCTTCCAGGCTCTGGAGCTTGACCCCAGGTTAATTGATGCCCACATTAAGGTCTTCATATTTCACTTGTCAATAACCATGATCCCCGTCACCTTCAAAAGACATTCTTGTCCCTAGAATAAAATAACTTGGCATTGATCAAAGAGAAGTTCGGTGCACATACTCCACCTAGGCAAGGATTTGAGATGTTTAGATCTGGGCTATAACGATGTGGAGTTTTTATTGTAAGAAGGGCTGCCTCTCTCCTTGCTCTGTTGACTCCTGATGAGCTGTCTTTGGTCGCAAATGTCTCCTTGGAGTTTTTGAAACCGTAAACTTGTGTAGCTAGTAGTGGAGAAACAGATTTATGGAGCGTGCTGTGCCTTTGTGACAGATTTCGCCGCTTACCTGAAAGAATGAGAAGGCAATTGTCTGCAGCACAGGGCAGCATCCATTCTGCCAGATGGTCTCTTTCTAAGGAGGCTGTTCTGGATATGGTTAGCTTTCAGTTATCCACCTTTGGGATGACATTTGGCATATTTTTAATCTCAGGCTACCTCCTCCCTGCCACAAATTTGTTTCTGAGCCACCTTCTCCCTGCGCCCCCCCCCCCCGCCCCGTTCCTTCATGTCACTTGTTAAGTGGTCAAGAAATGCAATCAATTTTGACAATAATTTAATAGAAATTTAACTTTAATATCGGCATAAGTAAAACCTCTCTAAGAAGGTAAATCCACAACAAGAAAATAGATCATGCCTTCTAGTAAATTACTTTGGGTTATGTAATCTTTTGGAGTCCATATCAGGCTTAAAAGATCTTTCACCATGGAAACATTTTTGCTAACCTATTACAATTGATAACTTTCCTTTCTGTACGGATACATTTCAGTGATGATAAAAATGCTGCTGCTGACCGAGAATGAGCATCAATAACCCAAAGGATATACCGGAGCTCTGCATTATTGCTGTTTTGTTGTTGATGTTCCCAGTTACTGCTTTTAGGCCTTGGGCCCTCCGGCCAGTGTTGCTGTGCAAGGCTAATTTAAGAAAAGGTTCTGTGGTGCTTTGGCACTGTCTGTCTTGGCCACTGGGGGGCATCAAAACAATTGAGATAAAAAGCGTCATTCATTTGCTTCAGTAGACTCGAGATATAATTAGGAAGACACTAACTTCAGCCCGAATGACTGTGACCTATAAAAAGTGGGGGAGGGAGGGTGGGGAGCCTGTATGGGGCACATAGGAACTAGTAGCACATTAGAGAAGGGTATCAAGTACCTGTCCCTATTCTTTGTTTGTGTTTCAGGTTTGACTCAGAAGGACAAGCCTTAGATGGTGTTTCCATCTCTGACCTAAAGAGTGGAGGAATAGGAGGGAGTAACACCAACTGGAAAACTTTGTATGAGGTCAAATCAGAGAACCTGGGTCAGGGTGACAAGGTAGCCTGCCTTCCTAACTTGCTTCATAAAAGCACATGTAGTATGCAAGAGGATGAGTTTTAAAATCTGATTTCTGAGACCAACGGTCAGACATGAGTTCAGAGCTATGGTTTGTATCTGGGGCTCTGACCGGAGCATGGCGTGGTGGTTGAGAATCACTGCCAGAGCCACGAGGCTGCACTTACCGATAGGAGTATGTTGTATCCCTCACGTGTGTTGGGGCAGAAGACGTTAAGAACCCTGACTGTATAGGGTTGTTGAATTCTTAGAGACAATAATAACAAAGCTGTTAATGATAATATGACTTGCCTTTTTTTGTGATTGTTCTTGCAAACTGAAGTGCCCACATGTCAAGAAGATGTTTTTTCAGGTTACAGCTCACAAGTATTAAGCACCAGGTTCAGTGTCAGGCATTGGTAGTTCACATGTCCTTTAACTGGCTGTAGAACATGAACCTCTCATGTGCTGAGAGTTGCCAGGATCCTCTGACGGGTTGACTGTAGTATTTGACTCCAGCTGCAGCTGCCCTTTGATGTTACCCTCCTCCCGTCTGGACTGAAACGTATTCTGTTAGTAGTTCAGTATTTAAATCATTTGTATCTCCTTTGTCTTCCCAAATAACAGCAACCTCTGTTTTTTTTCTTTTTGTGATATACAATATAATTTTTATTCCTTACTGTCACACTTCACTGTGTTTCCTTATCCATCATTGTCATCAGCAGCAGCTTCCAACACTATTATATATAACATCTTGAGAATCAAACGTTGGACAGATCTGTGTTGTCCTATCATAGAAACAACCACTCTTGTAGTTCTCTTGCCCCCGTTTCTTTCTTAGATCTATGGGTAGACTGTGTATAATAAATCAAGCATAGGGAATACCTATCTGCATCCAGACTTTCAAGTTACACTTTGAGTCTGGACCTAACCTGGAAATACAGAAAGATGGTTTAGACAGTCTCTTAGGAGTCTTATTTTCTCTAGAGCCTTCTAAACTGGGACTAGCCCAAGCTCTTTAAACGTCCACGTTATGATTTTGCCTCTTTGGCCTGAGACAGCCCTAGAGGTTGCTGACCTGGCTCTGAATTCAGGGTACACCCAGAGGGAACTGCTTCCTGGCAGTACTAAATGTACCCAAAAGAATTACTCATTTCCATTCCTCTCTATGGGGGTTAAAAAACAAAACAAATACAACAAAAACCTAAGCACATGACATAATCCTTGCTAGATTTACCCGTCAGTGATTTCTTAATTTCGAAAGCACAGATGTTAGCTACAATTATTTTTGCCTTCTGCTGAATTTGACCTCCTAGACCAGGGATTGGCAAACCAACCCAGGGGCCAAATCTGGCCTGCCACTTATTTTTTTGTTTTGTTGTTTATTATGGTAAAACATACAAAACAAAAACTTTGCCGTGTCAACTATTTTTAAATGTACGATTCAGTGACCTTAATTACACGGTCACTGTGTTATGCAACGATCACCACCGTTGGTTTGCCAAGTTTTTCCTTAGCCGTAACAAGAACTCAGTTCCCCTTAAGCACTAACTTTCCCTTTTCCCCCTGCCGCCTGTTTTTGTAAACAGTTTTATTGGAACACAGCCAAACACATTCATTTACATGTTGCCTAAGGCTGCTCTTGTACCACAGCAGCAGAGCTGAGTAGCTGCAGCAGAGACAGTATGACCATGTAGCCCGTAAAGCTAAAGTCTTTATTCTCTAGCTTTTTACAGAAAAGGTTTGTTGACCCCGCCCTGAACAAAGATAAAAGCGAATCTCAAGCCCAAGAATTCACTGCCGTCGTTTTCAAAATTTGTGGAAGGAATGGTTGATTGTAGCTTTGCTAGAGTTTTGTGGTCTGCACACTATGTATTGCATAGATCTGTTACCTTGGATGGGTTAGAGGAACAAGCAAAGAAGAGAAAAGATTTCCATTTTAAACTAATTTAGAGTGAACTCTTCTACTCTTCTATAGCTAAGGAATTATATGTTTTAGAACTTGGTTGATTTTACCTTGATGGGTTTTGTAGTTATTTCTGAAACTACAGAGTGAACTACCGATTTGTGATTTTGAGAATTAAAATATAGAAGCACTTCAACTTATGTGTAAGGGCCAGCTTTGAGCTGCCACTAAGTTCAGTCCTAAATAGAGGTTTGATGCTCTGGGTCTCACGTCACTCTTCCCTCCTGAAGGCGGACTATTTCAGCTGTGTGGCGACAGTGGTGTATCTTCGCAAGGAGAACTGCATGTACCAGGCCTGCCCAACTCAGGACTGCAATAAGAAAGTGATTGATCAACAGAATGGATTATACCGCTGTGAGAAGTGTGACAGAGAATTTCCCAATTTCAAGTACCGCATGATCCTGTCAGTAAGTAGAATGGGTAAATGAGAGTCACTGGGATTGTTTTTCAAGTCCCTGCCATGTGCCAGGCACCCTGGGTACAGCAGCAAAAACAAGATACAGTCATGCGCCACATAACATCTGTTTGGGGAACATCGACTGCATATATATCCGTGGTCCCATAAGATTATAATATATAGAGTTCAGAAATCCCGATCGGAGAACGGGATGTATCAAACATAACAGCTTCCCACATGAAACACGTGTCTCTCATGTCTCTTGTATACAAAGCGATTGCACTGCCAGGTGTATAATGGTACAAAAAAACCCAAACTCTTTGCCATCGAGTCAATTCTGACTTGTAGTGACCCTATGGGACAGAGTAGAACTGCCCTATAGGGTTTCCAAGGAGCATCTGGTGGATTCAGACTGCTGACCTTTTGGTTAGCAGCTGAGCTCTTAACTTCTGCACCACCAGGGCTCCATCCAATGGTACAGCACATATATAAGCTATAATACACGTGTCTTGATAATCATAATAAACGCCTGTGTTAGTGGCTTATGGATGTATTGTACTGTACTTTCTATCGTTATTTTAATGTGAACTTCCCCTACTTACGCATGAAAGGTTTACCATATAACAGTGTATGCTTCGACTCATAGGCAGCAGCATCCGATCTCATGTAGTGTGCGTCTCTTGAAGGTTGTAGCATTATCTCTCTTTAATTTTCTTTTGAAAAATGTTACTGTGAAGTGCATCATGGCTCCCAAACACAACCAAACCAGCGCTAGTGATAGCAGCAGCAAGAGGCAAAGGAGAAGTATCGATTTGGAAGTGACACAAAGGTTCTTAACACAAAGTGGAAAATCTGTGAATGCTATTGTTCACGATTTAGGCGTGTTCGCACAATGTCCCAATCACATAACGCCCTATTTTGCAGAAACGTTAAGCAGTGCATGACTGTGTATAATACGGTGTTCACACAACGTCCAAATCACAGAACGTCCTGTTTCATGGTAGGAAGCCTGCAGTAAGTGCTAAAGAGCTTATCATTGTTTCATAAAATAGGAAGCATGGGGCCTTTCACTCAACTGAATAGCAGTCTGTTTTCTCCTTCTAAAAGCTTTTTTTCATGCCAAAAAGTTGCATTTAGGTACCCCAGCTGATCCCAGTCTGCCGTGCGTGTGGCAGGTAACAACTTTGGTGGCACTTGCTGGCTAACCATTACAAAGAAAAGTAATTTGAAATGGCATTTTTGGAGCACAATAATGGTACTTACACAGCCGTGCCTGTATTTAGTTATTTTCCTTGTGGATAATCTGTTCCTCAAGCCTTAGTAGAGCTGACTTCAGAGGCTTGTGACTGTGTGCTCACGGGGGGCTGTGGCTTTTTGGCATTGTAAGAATTGTTTCTTTCCGTTTTAAAAACCTTTAAAATGAAGGGTGTAAGGTTTTTTTTTTGTTTGTTTTTTTTAAGTGATAATACTAAATGGTAGTGAAGTTACAGGAAGATGGGCACTCACATTTTTCTAGAAGGTAATTTGGCAGTAATAAGTCAGAAGCCATAAAAATGTTTATATTTTTGATACAGTAAACACCTGAAGGGAATTTATTCTAAGGAAATAATCAGAGATGTTACATATGTATAAAGTTGTTTATTACACTGTTTATTTTGGAAAAAAACAGATACAGCTTAAATATCCTTGATATTCTATTGGTTAATTCCTTTATTAAATATCCATAGAGTGGAATACCATGAAAGCATTAGAATTTGCTTTTTATTTGACAGAAGTTCCACAATTAAGACGTTTGTAAATGATTGTTAATGAAGACTATGAAATGACAAGTACTCAGGCTATATTAATTGAAAATAGCAAATGTACACCCACATAGAAAACAGACTGAGAGGACAAATACCAGTAGTGGTTATTTCTGGTTGATTTTTATTGTCTTCTATATATTTCTCTGCATCGTCTTTCCTTTTCTTTTTCTTTGCAACGAATACTCTTGTAATCGGAAATTTTTAAGAAAATATTCCATCTATTCATTCTGCATTCTAAATGCCCTTTAAACTGTTAGTTCAGCAGGAAAGTTCTATTTAAGCATCATATTTTTTATGAACTTTTCATTGAACTAAGATGAAGAATATTGTTTTAGACAGTTTATCCCGTTCGTGACCCGTGGTACATATAGCGACCACATACTTTTTTGGCCTCTGGGGTTTATTGGGAAGATACTGTCCCATAGACAGTTACGTGCAGCATGCAGGCGGAGACCTGTGTAACAGTTTGAAATGGAAAAAATGGGCATGTGTTGCAAATTCCTGTTTTTACAGGACATTGTATGAGGTGGTGTTGAGTCAGTGTTTTTGGTAGGAAAAATAGGGATTCTGATAAAAATTATTTGGGACACTTATGTCCCTCTGCATTTGTGGGTAAAATTTAGGGAACACATATGTCCCTCTGGACTCTGAGGGTAGGATTGGTGAGGCGAGGTAAGAAAAAAATCCATAGTACCTGCCAAAAATTCACACTCAGTGATTCAGTATGCATTCCATTAGTGAAAACGCGTGGTATCAACAAAAAATTCAAAGCAGAAAATAATTGGGTCTTGAAAACTTATTCCATCAGCTTCTGTTAAACTTCTAAATGGTGGAATTCCCTGCGCGCTTGTTTCACATGACATGTATCCACCAGCACGTCTGTGTCGCAGCTGCTCTTGCCCTGTAGAGTGTGACACTCTTTTCCTCTTAGGAGGATAGCATGGGGTACACGGTAGGTGTGAATCCTAGTAATGATGTCATTACCTTATATTTGTGGGTGCTTTTAACTTTTCCCCCATCACTTTATATTTCATCATAGCATTTGATGTTAAAAGCCCCATGTACATGCAAAATGAATATGTAAAATCAAAACAATAACCTAAAAGAAACCCATTTGCTTTCTTTTTTTCTACAAAGTCTTTTACTTTAGCAACTGGGTTCTTTGATATTCACTTTGCTCCTTGACTCTCCCCTGTTTAATTGTACACCACGGTCTAATTTGGAGACACTTTGTTACTCATTCAGTTGCTAGTAAATTTGGTGTCTGGATAAAGGCCTCTGACTCAAGCTCTTAAACTGTCTGGGTTGCTCAGCAGTGACTTAGCCCCATCTCATGGAGCTCCTCCTAGTGACTGAAGAATGTACAGTTTAAAATTCAGAGAACCTGCCCTGACTCATTGGAGGGTTGTTCAAAACCTTAGTCCAAAAAGCCCAAAGCACATTGCAGCTAGAGGGGAACTAAGTCCTGTGTGCCTGTATTCTGCGTCTGAAGGAGAGTGTAGTTGGGCTGTACCCCCACCAAGATCTGAAATCACACATCCAGGGCATATTGTGTTCCTGCTGTGATCCAGACTTACACTTTAAACTTTTTCTAGGATACCTCTCACATCCTTTGCAAAGAACATGGTATATCTAGTGGTATTGTGTTTTTCTTTGGGAATAATTGATGAGTGGAAAGAGTTCATCTCAGTCTCCTGAGCATGCTTTCCTTTTATTGTGTCTTTGCTGTGATAACACAGAGTTGTGTTTTTTAGGCAAATATTGCAGATTTTCTAGAGAATCAGTGGGTCACTTGTTTCCAGGAGTCTGCAGAGGCCATCCTCGGACAAAGCACTGCTTACCTTGGAGAATTAAAAGAGAAGGTTGGCCACGTTTTATTATAACTATAATAGCTCCCATGCTATAACACTGGTCCCTTTTTGCTTTTTCTTATTTTTTGGTTCATTTCTTTTGTGTGTTGTATGTAGTTTCTCAGTCTGATGATATTTGAGAGCTCATCTGATTCTGTCTAATTTTATCCATTTTGGATACAGTAACAATGAGGTAATGAAGTAATGAGCTAATGAGGTAATATACATAAAAGTACTTCAAAAATAAAGCACTTTAAAGTATGAACCACTTATTTCTCTTGGTACTATGAGCACACCACAGTTGGTGTGCCTGTAATCGCTTGAGACCGGGAAGGCGTCTTCTGAAATAACTTCAAGTACAAGTATGCCGTGGTAACATAATAAACAAAGCCTTTCTGAAAAGTTGAGTCAAATCCTGGTTTAAATGCACATATAAAGTACTTGCTATTTCAGTTAGTCAGATGCAGTTCTTACGAAGTGACTTTCTTTTTATCAAATGATTTAATCCATTTCATGTTTGTCAATTTGCATTTCACGTATTAGGTTTGCTTAATGCAGGGAATATACTGAGTATGCTACACTTAGGAAAGATAGTCGCTCAGATAAAATACGTAAAGAGACCAGTATAAGCAGTATTTTCTTTTTTTAGGAATTTATTTTATTTTGTTGCTGTTGAGTAAGCAATATTTTCTGAGCCACATAAATTAACTTCTGCCTGTAAATTCCCCCCACCCCCCCACCCCCCATCCCCAGTTTCCTGCAGATTTGCTAGAATACCTGTAAAGACCACTAAGGAAAAAGGATTTGGCATATGTTTTGGTGTGTTTTTCTTATTCCCTCCTGCCCTCAGTTCTGTCCGTTGGGCTCTTTCCCCGCCTCTTTTATAAATCATCCATGAGATTTCTGAAGAGTCCCAACATGCCCTTTTACAAAAATAACTGGATGGTAGTTTTGGTTATCATAAAAAAAAGTATGATGATATCTTTTGTCTATTTTGCCAGGTCCTCTATTTTCATATCACATTTTAAGGCTCGAGGCAGCCTTTCAGGATTTTTTTATTAGCTTATTATATTTGACTGTTTTTACTGCTGGTAAATGAGGGCATATAGAAACTCTTCCCTCAGGAACCATGACGTTCTTGGAGTATGTGCTCCACGCTTCCCTAATCTTAGAGGAAGAACAGCGGCTGGTGTAGTTTTCTGAAGGTTTAACATGTTGTTTTATTTACACATCTGAAAGTCCAGAGGACTTCTCTTTTTTTTTGTAAAGTAACCTTTACAAAAAAGAGATCTATGTAACAAAGCTTTTTTCATGTTCCATATGGCTTACAAAGATAATACTTAACTGATAGGAACCGTCAATTTTATATAATGTGATAAGTTTATTTTATATAAATTTATATAAAATGCTTTCTTTAATCCCTCCATATCAGGCTTTTTCAAAAAATAAAATAGTATTTGAGGGGCAGGTGAAAGAGGGAGGGGCTGTTTTTTAGACCATTCATAACCTTTGCCTACCTCACCTATCTTCTCCAGACCTATAGCTGGGAATACAGAGGCTGAGGGAAAGAACGTGTATGACAACTTGAGCTCTTTTCTGAGTATTTTTTTTCCCCCAATTTGTAAGTTCATGATGATGATGCTGGGCCTCAGGTCTGTTCCGTCTCAAGCTTTTGAATCCTAGAAATGCATTTCTCTAGAATGTTTTAATTTTTAATAAAATCGTACTTAAACAGTTATATATAATGAAATGACACCTATAGGTTAGTCATTCCTAATGAATTTCAAACCACTGGGGGTGATGATTTCTTCAAGGAAAGATTTTTCTCAAACTGTCTTCAAAAGTCTTATAGATATTTTCAGATGGGCCAGTAGTTGCCATGTCTAAAATTTTTTAAATTTGTTTTTCCAGAATGAACAGGCATTTGAGGAGGCTTTTCAGAATGCCAGCTTTCGATCTTTTACATTCAGGATCAGGGTCAAACTAGAGACCTACAATGTAAGTAAAGTCACCCGGGGTGTAGTAAGCAGTGGGAAGTTGTTCTTTGTCACCTGCCAACAATATGGCAATAGTGATAGCTGTCAGTTAGTTGCTTTTATGTGCCAGACTCGGTCCCAAACACCTTGTGTTCATTACTCAGTGAATCTTCCAACACGGAAGTACTATTATTTCCCCGTTTTTAGTTGAGAAAACAGACTTAGAGAGGTGAAGTATCTTGTCTGCTGTCAAACATCTAAGAAAAAAAAAATGCTATATAGCCTTTTTAATTAAAACTTTTTTTTTTTTAATTTGTCTGTGTTCTGACAAAAATTGATAATATGTCTAGTGGACTTATATCTTCTACAAAGTTTAGGTTCTAAAATCAACATATAAAGCAAAGACCATGTGTAGCTAAGACCTTGAAAACTCCTAAAATTGCCTGTGAAGCAGAGTCATAATAAAGCAGCATTTATTGAGCACTTGCTGTCTGTCAGACACTGTCGTAAGCTCTTTACACACATTATCTCACTTGATCTTGACAGGAACCCTATGTATAAGAATTTGTTATCTCCATTTTACCAGTGAAAAGACATAGACATGCAGAGAATAAGTAACTTGTCTAAAGCAAGGGGCAGAAATAAGATTCCAACCCAGGCAGTCCCACCTCAGAGCTTTGCTCTTAACCAAGCTTATAAGTATCACCGTATATACACCGAGGGCGATAAAGCGTGAGAAGCCCTGAGCTAGCCTTTGCACCCTTTCTGGACATTACCCCTTTCTGCCTCTAGAGACAATCGCTGGATATAAATGAACAAGCGAGGAGGGAGCATTCTGGAAACACCCCTGCTTCTTTCGTTACAGGCTTTGCTCATTCTGTTGTTTGATTATTAGGCCTTAACCTTAATAGCTGCTAATGGATGTGTTTGTTTGTGTAAGCATTAAATGAGATAAGGGCCAACGATGTCAGATTGATAAAACCTGGCCCTTGAAGAGTCATCCAGCTGCCTCATCATATGGACAGGGAAAGTACAATGCAGAAAGACTGACTCACCCAGAGCTGAGATGGGACCCAAACCAGGTCTTCTCCACCTCAGTGCCATTTCCTTGACACCACACTCGGCTTTTCTTGAAAAGAAAGCTAACCTTTCAGAACTACCTGTGTGGCTTTAGGCAAGTCACTTATCCTCTCTGGGCTCCTCTTCCTCCTCTGTAAATAGAGTAAGTTGAACTAGATAAGCCATCTGAGGTTCATCCCATTTGGAGTCTAGATTTGGGAGCAAGAGGAAAGGATGAAAAGGGCCTGTGTCAAAGGGAGGTTTCTGTCCACTCTCCCAGCCCCAGAAATTCTGGACTTGGCACTCACTTATAATTTTTTCTTTATTGGAATTACTAAACTCTGAATCCAGCAGGTCTGTATGTGTTTCCTCCTGCTGGGATCATTGAAGCCACTGAAGCAAAGGGGGTTATCACCATTGCTCCATGCCAGGGCTTTCCAGTCAGTCACAAACTGCTTTTCTCTTTTCAAAGGATGAGTCCCGAATTAAGGCGTCTGCGGTGGATGTGAAGCCTGTGGACTACAGAGAGTATGGCAGAAGGTTGATTATGAACATCAGGAAGAACGCCATGCAGTAACATGAGGAGAGCAGTGCTGATTGGGCCGAAGTTTGAAAATAAAGAGCTGAAATGAAATTGATTTCTTCCCACCCCCTGCGTGACATTTCCACACTAGCTACCCAGTGCAGAGAGCCCCTTTATGGTGGACTAAGCAGTTTCCTCTTTTATGTGCATCTTGGAACCCATCCATGGGCAGAGGAAAGTACGCTTATATGGCTGTGGCCTGAAACCATGTCAGACCTAGGAGTCAGTCAGCAGGTGACTGTAGTACCGGTCACTCCCAGGCTTTTATCAATTTTATTAAGATTTCATTATCTTTAAGCAGGAATTATGTCACAAGTAATTGACCCCAAGTCTGCAGACAGTGAAATAAATTATGTAACTAGGGTTTTACTTCTCCAGTGGTGACACCTTCGCAACTTGGCTTTCTTCTTGGGGAGAGAGCTGAGAAGTGGTTTCGTGGAACCTGGATAGCTCAGTAAGTGTATCTTCCTAGAATTCAAAGGATCTCTCTTTCTAGAGGTGCCACATACTTGTTAATGCTTGGTATGGCAATACAGTAGAATTATTAATCAAAGACATATCTCTTATATCTGAAGAATATCCTTCCTTCGGGGTTTAATAGGCTGAGTCAGATGGGTCTGATATTAATCAAAATTGCCTCTTCTGAGGAAGGCTGATAAGCATTGACTTGCTGTCCCCGAGGGAAATCCAGGCAACTACAAAGCATTGCTTTAGTTTTCAATTAAGGTTGCATTTTGGGTTGGTGAAGACAGTTTTTCTACCTGTATATATTTCTTGCATTTGTGTGTTTCATTTCTTGATTAAAGCTATGTTAAATAGAAAGGATTTTGAAGGGAGAAGCCCTTTGTTTCCCTTGCTTTGTTTTAATAAACAGTATATTCTGTGCTTATGAATCCTACTTCCTTTGATTGCAAAGTGTTCTTATAACTGGAAAGCAATTAATTAGCCTTCATAATAAATGTTCACTTGGGGGAGATGTTAACTCATTACAAACTCGAAGATTAGTCCAAGGCATGGAGCTCGTTCTTCCCAATGTTTGCAACCCTGAAATGCATCTTAAAACGAAAACGCTAAAAACAAAAAGCCATTGTGCGCAAGAATGCTGATGATCTGGCACTTTGGGATTTTACTGATGTTTACACAGCAGTCTAACACCAACCAGGCTTTGAAATGTGTACAGACAGTGAGCTAGTAAGAAAACAGCAATTACGCTACTGGGCTTTTCAGTCAGCAAGAGCATGCTTGCTCTGTGTGTTCCTAATCATATTAATCATCTATCCGGTTGCTGCAACCTACAGCTTGGCATTTGCTGCACACCTCTCTCCAAGTAACCGGGCAGCATTGCAGTGAGCCTGCAGCTGGGGGACCTGGTTTTTAATCTGTGCAAATGCAGCATATGGAGGCACTTTGTGGCATTGTAGGGTGACAAGATCCTGTCTGTTTCCCCGTTACTGTCTTCTGTTGGGAGGAACCAGCTCACTCTAGGCAGGATGGCTCCCATTCCTGTGAACAGACTTGGAGAGGGCCCTCTTGTCAGGCCCATTAGTTGTTCAGACGTATTCCTCCTTACCCTTCTCTAGTCTCAGAAGATGATAATTGGGTTGCACTTGATTCTCTGGCTGAGGCCTCACAGGTTTTACAGAAGCTCTTTCCTGCCTGACCTTGCTTATAAAGCACTGACTGGAAGATCACAGTCTTCCACACTATTCTGGATTGACAAATTGTGGGTTGGAAGTGGTAATCCAGCTTTCAGTCCAGTAACCAGTCTTTTATATCTACTACTCCCAGCATTCACTCCTGTCTCCAGTGTGTATCTATCTACCCAGCGAGGAGGACTGACTGCTAGTGTTACCGTGATGCATCTAGAGAACATTGTACAGTCACTGCTCTTTCTAATGACCAATGTGACCAAACCAGCGTGTCTACATGGATGTGATTAGAAATCCAGGGGAAGTGTTGTAGGGAAGGGGGGCTCTCTAGAGAGGATTTTTAACAGATTTCCCTGCTAAAAATCAGATCACCAGTAGAGGAGCCTGAGAAATTGGCTCCACTGCTATGCTTTTAAGAGATTGAGGTCCCTGAGGAATGCCTAAATAGATTCTGGCCCACAGTTCTTAGAATTCTCTTGGCTATAGTTTACCTCGCAAGACTGTTCACGTTCTATTTCTCATCTTTCACTTGTAGATCAGCGTTTACTTGCATACACCATGACATCGGCGTTAAGCAATTAGGAAAAAAATCTAATCATTTCGCCTTTATTTTAAATGGTTCTTGAATTCCCTCCAGCCTCATTGTGAAAGAGGCTGGAAAAAAAATAAATCTGATTTCTGTCCATATTTTCAGTGTTTTATGCTTTCCATTACAGCCTAGCTCATCTCTAGGGTGCACTTCTGACTTTTTTGAACTGCAGGGTCAAAAATGTCCCCCTCCCTCACTTTTTGTTTCTGAGTGGCCTGTCTTTGAAAAGTATAAATAATATCGATTGTGGTATTTAATACACTAATGAAACCTATGGTTATTGACTACATAATTAATATACTGTCTAAAAGTGAAGTTTGGCAGCCCAATATATAAAGGTTTATATTGTGTTTCTTTGGCAATATGCCTTCCAAGGTTTTATTTATAGAAAATGAAACCAGTTGTTTAGTCTCCTTTACTTCTTTTCGATGGTTAGAAGGCCAACACTCCCCTACTAAATTGATTGTTTCCTTATCTCAAAGAGAGGGTTTCTTCCCTACTCCTCTCCTTTTTACTGGTTTGTTAGCTCTTAGTAGTAAGTAATGCACTCTGTGGATGGAGTTCTGGCTTTTGGAAATAATCAGTTTTTCCTTAAAAAGACTTTAGATGTTTTATTTCCATTTATTTCAAATTAAGCTGAGTGAGTATATTTCATTTATGAAACTGATGTGAAGTATTATTAATATGTGTTAAAATAAAAAAGGAAAGGGGACTATTTGGACCTGCGGTGCAGTGGGTTTCTCTTACACATAGACTTCCTGGCCTTGGGTTTCTAATCCTGCCAAAAATGATTGGTGGGCCACAGTCTTGCAAGGGATTGGTCAGTATACTATGCAAATAGGGTGCATAAAACCACCCATTAAGATTAAGTGACCTTGCAGGAATTGGTCGATTGGCCTACCATGGGGATGGTCAGTTTGTGGTCTGGCTGGGAGGGCCATCCCTTAAATTGAATATAAGGGTCAATTCCACAGAGGTTGAAGGGGACCTCACTACCATCAAGAAGAACCTGGAGAGGAGCGTGTGACCTTTGGACCAGGGTCCCTGTGCTGAAAACCTCCTAGACTCAGAAGAGAGTGGCAGCACAGAAGGTGGCGTAAGAGAAACAGTGGCAACTGTACAAGTGGCGAGAACCGTGGGACCAGCAGGCAGCTGCAGGGGTACTTGCCAGCCCAGGGAACAAGAGAGAGCTGAGCGCCTTTAGACAGGAGGCTTCCTGGGGGAGTGGCATGCGTCTGGGCACTTGTCCACAGAGTTAAAGAGCTGGAACATTGCCCGAGTAGGGCAGAGGCCTGGAGAAGGGCTTGCCTTCGAGCTCAGCCAAGAAGGAGCTGAGAGCCATCCCGGTTGGAAGCTGTCCTGATTGACGAACTGTATCCAGTCTCCTGAGTTGTATGTTGATCCTGATCTGAGTTGTAGCCTGTTACTTCCCTAATAAACCGTATAATCGAGAGTATGGTCCCTGAGTTCTGTCTGGCCATTGCAACAAATTACCAAACCCAGCAGAGAAGTAGAGAGCACCATGGGGGAGGGGAGGAGAGGCTAGTGTCAGAAATGGTGAAAAAGTTGGAGAGTGGATTAAGTCCGACCTCCACCTCAGGAATCAGCTTTGGGCTGATCTTGGTGATTCTCATCCCTCCTCCCGAATGTAGACAGGTTCAGACGCTAGGTTACAGGACCATTGATTGTTTCTTATACAAGTGATCCATGTTCATTGTAGCAAAATAACATGCAGGTAAAAAAAAAATTGCCCATAATTTCACAAACCAGCAATAACTTCTTGTAGAGCTGACCACTTTTTTCTATGCACTTATGTGTATAAATATAGGTTTAATGAAAAGTGCAGCTTGTGCATACTCTTCCCGGAACACTTTTCTCCTAGCACGGTCAGGTGGACATCTTTTCTATTAAAAATACATCTGTATGAATTTCACTGGTATCTGGCTATATTTGGGTATATGGATGCGTAAATTTATTGAGCCATTTCACTTGCTGAATGCTTATATTTTTGTGATTGTAATCATAAGCTCAGCTTTCGATGAACAGGAGCATTTATACTTTGTCACACTGGGAAAATATATGCCTTGTTTTGTTAGGGTCTCTCACTTTTCTTTTTGCCATAGTCCAGCGATAACTCCTCTAACCCTGTGTACCATCAAAGGCCAGCAGGTAATTTGAGCAGGCCCTAGAATCCTCTTGGGCAAAGGAAGGTAGATTACTGTGGGGGGAAGAGGGGAGTGGAAGGCTTCTGAACCATGGGTAGTTTACTGCTACCTACCACATGGATGGAATTGTGGTTATCAAGAGGCCTCAGCGCTCTGGTTTTCTGTTAGTGTGTGGAAAAGTGGTTTCTCAAGAACACATTTGACTGACTTTATAAATCACACCTGATCCTGGAGTCATCAGGAAGGACTTCACAAAGAATTGGGCGACTTGAGACTCAGGAAAATCGTAACCTTCATTTAAGTCAGGGGCTGTCTGATTGTGCCACACTTGATAACAGTCATCCATTCTATATTCATTTGTGACGATGGAGCCATGTGGATGCCATGAAGGTTAGGTAGAGGGCACTAAAGAATATTGGGCTCCTTGTGTGAATAGTGTTTGACTGTGGGTAGTGTAAGGGGACCTTCCTTGCGTTATCTATTACCAGATCCCAAACTCTTGCACTGGAGTTCGTGGCTTACCAGTGAAGTTGTGTGTGTATTTGAGACTGAATCAACCACCCGGCCACTTTTTCAGCCTTTCAGCTTTGCCAGGCTCTTAATGACTGTCACCTTGCACCCCCTACTTCTTAAATCTCAAACTATAATTTTCAAGAAAACAGTCTCTTTTTTTTTTCAGCCTTGAATAAATCGCGTGGGAATTGTGATCCCACCTGCCTTGTGAGAAATATTTATATCCAATTCAAAAGTGGTCATGTAAACTTTTAATAATTGTAAGCCATTCTTTTAAAATTGTACCTGCTCCCTAGTGTATTACCCAGTTGGTAATTGGAAGTTTGTGCTGTCATTAAAAATGACAGCTCCTCAGATAACGTTCTTGGTGCTTGTAAAATGCAGATAACCGAGCCTATATTTAACTTGTGTGTGGTGCCAGCTTCCTTTCAACAGTTAGGTAACCGAGGGGCTGGCGCCTGGTGAAGTAGGAGAGCTCGCTGCAGGGAGCAGCGGCTTTGTGCTCATGAATACCCTGCCCTGAAATGGAGTCAGAACAACCAGGACTTTTTAAAAATAAGCACCAATTGGACTCTCATCTCTTTGCTCTCACAGTTGACACTGCTGCTCATGCTGAAGTTTATTTATATCTTCAGTTAGCCATGGTACAGAGGTCATTTCTTTTGGCCTAAAATTTTAGAGGCTTCTGTGTTTGCCTAGGAAAGCTGATCTCCTCAGCACTTAGGCTTGTAATGCAAAGCTTGTCTTCTGCAGCAGCTTTTCTGCTTCCATAACGCCCCGACTCCCACCACCACCGCCAATTTCCGTCTCCACTATTTATTTAAAACTTGAATAGCTTTATAAGGTGCAGCCCTGTAAATGAGCTCTCCTACTCTAATGGGCTCTCTCCAGGCAGCAAACCTTCCATAAAGGAGCCCTAATTAAGCAAAAAAACGGTTTGTCTTGCTTAGCCACATTTCATGAATCCAGCAGTCAATTTAGAAGATGGTAACATCCTCCTTTATAGCTATGATTTTAATAATATTCTTTTGTAGCACCCCAGAATCTTATCAGCCAGCAGTTAGGGCATATGTGTGTCCCTGTTTCTGTCTTGCTGTCCATCTTTAAGGCTTTATTTACATGCACTTTGATTTTCATGAAAATCCTTATTATTAAAGTTACTCTTTAAGGATCAGACCCACACCGAGCCTTCCTGGTTGGAAGTGGGCTGCGCGAAGCGTGTTCATTTGCAGTAGGGGCACGCACTGGCTTTCAGGGAAGATGCCTGTCAGTCAAATGGCTCTTGTGTCTGAGACGGCTGGAGCAGCTTGCTCCCCGTCTCTGTCTGAGGGAGAATTGAAGGTTTTAGGCAGGCTTCCCCGGGCAGCATCACTCACAGACTATGTGCATGCCACCACCGGATTCTGCACTTGCCTCCTAATGGAACCTTTAGCTCCTGGAGCCAAGTCTCATTTTGTGTGTGTTATTAAAGCGTGGGGGACTAGAAAAAGCAGAGCCCTCTTAATTAGAGAGCGACATTCTTGCATAGTAGTAGTGTTCTGTTCATGGCATAATTGTCACAGCAAATTACCAGTTAGGTTAAATATTGAACTGGTAGTTCTCAGAGCTTCAATTGTTTGCTCCACCCCGCCCTCCCCACCCCTCCTACCCTCGCCATCACCTGCTATCCTGCACTTGCAACTTGATCTTCTGCCAAGTGGTAGCTTTTAAGTGAGGCTTAGAGAAGATACACTTTACAGCAGGAGCAATAAATCTGGCTTTGGGCAAGTTATAGGATGCCAGGAACATCTGAATGAGGGGTGCAATTTTTGTTCAGCGTATGGGGGTGTGCTGGGTCAACCTAGGGGTCTTCTAACACCAGCTATAAAACTACTAGGTCAGTTGGTATATCTAGCGTGGGTGTCTCGAATGTGAGAGCGCTATTTGAGATGTTACAAGAAATGAAAAAGAAATAGACTTGTCCTTTCTCTCTGAATTTTAATCCGTGAGAGGAAGGCCCACAAAATGGAAGAACACTTTTTATAAACACGTAATGTAGTGCAGGCTGAGTACATGGCTGGGAAAGGAGGAAACAGAATCTAATGCAGGCAGTCACGCAAGTTCCGAGTTTTAATTGTAAAGGTGAGAAAAAATAGATTGGCAGAAGGAAAAGAGAAGTACGTGTTAGGCTTAAGGAACAGCACACAACGTGTAGGCAAGGGTGGAAGAGAAAGTAAGCCAGGGGCAGGTGATATAAGGAAATCAGCTGGGCCTGAGTGGTAGATCTTTGTAGAAAAATAATGAGATTGTTGAACATCAGGAGAGCAGCGTGGACCTTGACTTTCTTGGAGCTTAATACTTAAGCCCTTTCGGAATGTAGGTCTTAGCAAGTGTCCTTTGTCTATAATTGACCTTCAGCAGCTCCTGGAGCTGGTGTTCTGGAAAGCCAGGTAAACAGGAAGATTGCTCCAGCACAGCCTGCCTCTGCTTAGCCAACTAAATAGCCGAGGAAATCCTGCAGGGGATGTTATTGGAGTGTTGTACACTCCATTCCTCACAAGCTGCATGCTGGGCTGCTCATTTTCTTTGGACAAAGATAGACTGGCTCCCACTCTTGTTGATGGAATGAAAATTCTCTCTTGCATTACGGCTCATGTGATAACTTTAGTGGCAGTGGTGTGGGGATAATGAAGTCTCTTAATGGCTCTAGTTAAACCTGGTAATGTCCCTCTATCAAACTTCAGCTGGCTGTGGGAATCTAACCTAGTTTTGTATTCCTAAACGTCTCAAACCCACCACTGGCATCTTCAAAACGCTAACAAGGAGCCAGCCAATCACTCGTCTGTTTCCTGGAGTATATTAATAAGCCAGTGCTAAGTTCTTAACTCCAGGATTGCACCTCTTCCAATTCCAGCTCCCCAGCCTGCGGTCAGTCTCCTTGGATAGACATGGGAAGTTGAAGTTATTTTGGCAACAGCATTACACTTCTCAGTCGCTTCACTTCTAGCACGCTGGTTTAGAGCCCCCAAAGGAAGAGAACTAATTTTATTCTGGCAAGTGGGGGAATGAATTTGCTTCAGGATCTGCCTAGGTCTAATTAGTATAGTCTGTAAGCAGGGTTTGCTCTCCTATGAGGCATGTGTGTGCATGTGTGCTGTGTGCACGTGTGTGGTATGTATGCATGTGTGCAGTGTGTTGTGTGCACGAACGTGTATGTGTGGTGTGTGCACGTGTGTGCCCTTGGCTATGATAACACGCGCAGCAATGACTGCTACTCATTAGGACTGGCCTACTTCAGTCCTGCTTCTCAAAATGGCTGGTGGATGTGGACACCTCACAACCCTTTTGCTTTCCTGAAAATGTCCCATATTCACCACCCACTCCCCAAAACGGAGAACTGGGTGGGATCCGACTGTCAAGACAACTTTTCAGTGATCCTGAAAGAGCTAGATAAAAGGGGGCCACCAGCTGAGACAGAGGAAGGGCAAACGGGGAGGGACCATGAGAACTGGAATAGGTGGGGAGAGAGGTCGTTTTAACCTAAATAACATAATGGAAATGACAATTATGAACAGCAATGAGAGCAATGATCTGGCAGCTTCAGAACTACACGACCGTGATGAATGGCTCTCCAGGGAAACGGGGCGCAGCCTCCTCTCCTGGAAGTCGGGGAAGGGGTCTCTCTGCCAGCCAGGGGCGGAGGCAGAGCGGGCCGCCGCCTGATTTAGCTTGGAAGTTAAAATCGCTGAAGCAGTTTATAGCAACACCAGAGTGAGCCGTGGCGCACCGTCAGTAGGCAGGATCCAGCGACGGTGGCATAAATGTTTCAAATGTGCTCAGGGTAATTAGTTTTGAATTACCATGTGCATATTTTAAACATTTAAATGATCATCCTAGGTTTTCGAAAACAGTTTCGCACGGCTTGATGGTCCTCCCGCTCCCGGTGCGGCCTCCCCCTTGGGAAGCAGCCCTCTCGGCCGCCGCCGCCGCTCTCGCGCGCGGGACGGAGCCAGGTGGAGCATGTCGGTTCTGCGGCTTCAGCCGAGAGCTGAGCGGCAGGAGCCGCCCTAAACCCTTGGATCAAGGGGGATTAGGCCGCAGCCCCGGGTCCTGGCGCAGCCGGCTCGCCCAGGACTTTCCCTCGTCCGAGCCAACGGCGCCTGTGCAGTTTTTCAAAACGATTTGTTCAGCTTTTAAGTTTTCCATTGTGCACGAAAATGCAATTCCATTTTAGCAGCTTTTTTTAAAAAAATTTTTTTAGGAAGACCCAGAGAGCTGGGAAACTTGATAGATGATTAGCCAGGTCGGAACTACATTTGATGCTTTAAAACGACGACCTTGTCCACCAGTCACTCGGGGCAAACTGCCGGATTCCAGCAACTTCAATCTCCCTAGTGCTTGGTTCAGCATGCAAACAGCAATTTCTAAAATCCGTAATTAAGTGAACAGTGGAAAGAGGAAACATTTTCACTCCACAACCATTCCCAGGCCTCCCTCCCACCAAAAAAAGAAAGAAAACAAAGAAACCTGTTGCGACTCACGGCGAACCCATGTGTTACAGAATAGAACTGAGCCAGCTCCACAGGGTTTTCTTGTTTGTAATCTTTATGGAAGCGGATCTCCAGGCCTTTCTTCCACGGTGCTGCTGGGTGGGTTTGAACTACCAATAATTTCAGTTAGCGGCCGATGGCAAATCACTTGCACCACCCAGATTCCTTGCTCCCTCCTGCAGGAGTTGTTGCTAAAGAAAATACCGTTGGGTGTCTTACAGAGTCCCTTTGGGCTTGGGAAGCTACTGGTTAAAGTCAGGTTTCTAACTCTAAGTACCTAAATTTAGAAAACTGACTAGAAGCTTGCCTGCATCCATTTCTCCCGGTTGAATGTGCTGTTTCTCCAGCAGGTGGAGCTGGGAGAATAATAACTCTTGAGCCTGTGCCTGGGACCTCTGAGTGGAACTATCTATGCTGGGATACTGATTGAATGAAAATTGCTCGTTATGCAAACCGTCTGGTTCAGTACACAGAGGCAGCCCCCAGGCACAAACCCCAAGCAGTTGCTTTTTCCTCTCCCCAGATTAAAACACATGAACTGCTTTGATGTAATCTTGTAACAAAGCCTGATAGAAATTTTTATTTCTTCTGAAGTTGCCTGTCATTTTTTATTGCCCCCGTTCTTCTGTCCTATCAATACCCTTCCAGTCAGGGCGACGGGGCTTTGTGTAGACTGTATTTGAGGATCGGAACAGAGTGTTTTCCTTTGCAATGGCCCGGGTTATTTAAACACCAGTACATCGCTTGCAATATGTTTAATCTCTTGTGTTTTCTTCCCCCACTGCTATTTATCATTTTAATGGAATGCTCCAGAATATCACATTATGCAATGTGTTTAAATTGATAAATTATATTAGAAAAATATTGGATAGGATTTTTTAATGGTAAGTGGGTTTTGTAGAAATATTTTCTCATTAGTAGATCAGCTGCTTGCCGGTAGGAATTGTAAGGATTTGGGATAAGCTATATTTATGACCTATTTGGCTAATTAAAATTAAAGCATAATTTTAGCATGAAGTTCCTGCAAGACTTTGCAGAGAGGGTGGAGGAAGAAACTTGCCCAAATCCAGTTACTTTTAAATGTCAGTTGCCATAACAACTTCACATGAGCCATATTTTTACTTGAAAATTCCTTTTAGGACTCGGTTGCTATAATAATTTGCCTCAGCTCTTTTTAGGAGGCATATTTTCTTTTGTGATCATTTCAAGGCTTTTGTTACTGTAACAAAAATGACCGTGTAAACTTCAACTCTTTATTTCTCCATGTACAAGAGCAGAGTGGTCCCCAAAAATAGAAATGTGGGCTATGAGGAATGGTTGGGTAGAGAGGGCTCTCCCAGGCCCTGGAGGGAAAAGGGCCAAGCTCTAGGGAGCAATTGTTGCAGGAGCCAGTGCCCCTCTGGATGGGAATTATTAAGCCAATAGAGTTTTCTGAAGTGTGACTGTTAAGCTTTTCTGTGTCCTGGGGATTTTGCATGAGGCAAATAGCGGTCTGATCCTCTCAAGGCAGGATGGACCCACTCATGTATTCTGAAGGCCTATCGCTGCGTCACTTTGCCAGTCAGCGGAACTACTGGTATTTGACAACCGAGTGAGGCAATCCCCGAAGTATTTACTTAGACGCAAAGTGGTAGCAGAGTAAAGTTCAGTGCCCTTTCTTTCACTGTTTAGCTGTTAACCTTAATTCATTAGACAATAGAACCTCAGAGGAGCGCCTGCATCTTCTTCGTTCTGTTCTGGCCACAGGCACACCAGAGGGTACAAGTTGCTGCCAGCCTTCCGGATGCTCCAGGACTGACATTGTCATTGCTGAGGGCAAGCTTACAGTCCTGAGAAAAACGTCTTGCAAGTGGCAAGAGGAACACTTAATTTCAGGAGACTTCTGGTGCCATCTCCTTGAAGCAGCCTGACTGTTGTGTTCTGGTGGAAGCTGTCATCAAGTCTGACTGTCCTTGCCATAGCTTTAGTGACACCATAGCTCCCCTTCCTGGTTCTCGCCATGTTCCTTCCTCTCTCTCTCCTGTCCTCCCCCCTACCCCAGCTCTTTGGTGGGATCTCAAATGGTCACACTCCTTACTGGACTCTGAAGCTCACAAAGGGACAGTGGAAATCCTGTGAAGAGGATGGTAGAGTGAAAAGCTGAGACATGGATTTCTATCCTGCTTTCTTGTGGACTTCGCCTTGGAGAAGCCACGTCACCGGATGTCCTTATCTATTAAACCACCATTTGACATCAGGTCGGTTCCAACAAATGACAACCTCTTGTGTGACAGAGGAGAACTCCTCCACAGGGTTTTCTTGGCTGTCATTTTTACAGAAGCAGATTTCCATGCCTTTCTCCCAGGGTGCCACTGGGTGGGCTTGAACCACCAACATTCAGGCTGGTAGTCAAGAGCCACCTAGGGACTTTTCAGTGGTTATGGCGAAGGTAATCTTTTCCCTTCCACCTCACGGAGTGGAAGTCAGGATCAAACAACAATTTGTGGCAACAGAAAGCAAAAAACATTCCATAAGTGTGTTGTGAGCTGCCATTGAGTTGGTCCCCGACTCATGGTGACCCCCTGCACCACAAAACAAAACACTGCCCAGTCCTGCCCCATCCCTATGATGGTTTGTGGATCAGACCATTGTGATCCACAGGGTTTTCATTGGCTGATTTTCAGAAGTAGAGCACCAGGCCTTTCTTCATAGTTTTAGTCTAGAAGCTCCGCTGAAACCTATTCAGCATCATAGCAGTATGTAAACCACCACTGACAGACAGCTGGTGGCTGTGCATGAAATGCATTGGCCGGGAATCGAATTCCAGTCTCCTGTATGGAAGGTGAGAATTCCACCACGGAACCACCACTACCTCTCCATAAACGTGTGAAAGATAATGATTCATATATTTTCTTCTCTGGGTGAACCAGACTTTGGCATTATGGAGCTTACACTCTAGAAAAATAACTGGGCTGGAAACATGAGCTGCTCTTTTCAAACCTTGGTGACGTGTCCCTGGAAGAGACTGTGGTGAAGGTTTGCATCTGTTTGGGGATGCGCAACATTTTGGTGGTTCTGTACACGTCTGCTGAAATGTAATACTTGACATTTCTCAAGATCCAGTTGTGCTTTTTTTTTTTTTTTTTTCCAGCTGACTGTAACTGAACTGTATGTTCGGGGAAATTGAAATGAAACATTATTGCTTGGTTTAGATGTGGAACTGGAGTTTCAGCTTCATTCTCACCCTTCCTTTGAAGACTACCTGTCTTTCCTGCACTTTTCCAGCCCCAAGGCATAGGAAGCAGATTTCAATGCCTGCTCCTTTGTATATTACGGAGGCATCATGGGGCCGCAGAAAATGATAGGACTCTGTGGTCGCACAGATCTGTGTTCAAATCCCACATCTTACACTTACTTAACCTCAGAATTGATTTCCTTGTGTATAAAACAGCGGTGATAATAATACATCCCTTTCAGGATTAGAAATAATATACATAAAGCACCTAGCATATAGTAGACTGTATTTTAAAACTGCAGTGATAGTTGCTATCCATGCTTGTGGTAGGACTGAAAATTCCTTCTGTCTGGCCCAGCCGCAATGCCCTATGACCTAGCCTGGGAGAAACGGGACATTATCATACCCTCAACTGATTAGAATGAGCAGCCTGTGGGAGACTGGTGGAGATCTCCCTTCTTAGTGCTCCATCCAGAAGGCAAATCTGGGCAGGGGGTGGATGGCAAGTTGATTTTGATTTAACTTAAGGAAGTGTTTTCTAATTATCGGAGATGACCAACAACATAATAGGTCATTTTAGAATATAATGCAGTCCATGGGTTGCACAAATGGTTAAATGCTCAGCTACTAACTCAAAGACTGGTGATTCGAATCCACCCAGAGGTGCCTTGGAAGAAAGACCTGGTGATCACAGCCATTGAAAATCCTATGGAGCACAGTTCTACTCTGACACACATGGGGTCACCATGAGTTGGAACTGACTACAGGGCAACTGGTTTTTTGTTTTTTTGTTTTTTTTTTTAAAGACTATAATGAGCTTCTATCCCTAAGAAAAGGCAAGTAAACACTTATAGAACCCCTATAGGAGAGAAGTCCTGAGCTTGGCCGTTCAAACTCAGAGCTTCAGGTGAGGACAAATATGAGGAGGAACGTCCTTGGTGTCAGTGTTTGGCTTCCCACTTCCCTTTGGTTCCCTTCTTCCCCAGAAGTGCCTTGTAGGGGAGATATTCTTCTGTGGCCTGCCATCTTAGGAACCACCTCAGAGAGAAGGAACCCAGGGCTGAGTGACACTCTGAGACAGGAAGAAGTTTTCGAAAAGTTATGGCCTGGCTTTGAGGAAAGGTTCAATGTCCTTGTGGCTTTGTTACAGAGTCAAAAACGCAGGTACTGCAAGTTGCCATTGCATGGATTCCTACTCATGGCGCCCCTGTGTGTGTCAGAGTAGAACTGTGCTCCATAGGGTTTTCAATGGCTAATTTTTCAGAAGTAGAGCACTAGGCCCTTCTTCCAAGGTACCTCTCGGTGGACTTGAATATCCAACCTTTCAGTTAGCAGCTGAGCGTGTTACTGGTTTGCACTACCCAAGGACTCCTGGTGCCCCATGGGTTGCTGGGAAATTCCCTTTGGCAGGCAGACAGGATCCAGTGGGAGGTGGACTAGTTGTGGAGAGGACTTTGTCCTGGGAGCAGTTGTCCTTATGGCTTTGGCTGTCTTTCTGCCTTCTTGAATTCTCTCATGCCCTTTCAGCTGGCTGCGTCAGTGAGGGGAGACACAGGTCCACTCAAGTTTCCATCATATTCAGTGACAACTGGGATCCATCACTGCTGGGCTGTTCTGTTCAGCTCCTCACTGCACAGCCCAGTACTCACTCTTCTCTACCCCCAAATGCTTCCTGATGTCTGCTTTCTTCCACATCAGGTACAATTGAATTGTATTCGTGGTGGCTGGGGTTCGATTAGGAGCCCTTGTGGCTCAGTGGTTAAGAGCTCAGCTGCTAACCAAAAGGTCTGCAGTCTGAATCCACCAGCCACTCCTTGGAAACCCTGTGGGGGCAGTTCTACTCTATCCTATAAAGTCACTATGAGTCAGAATTGACCTGATGGAAATGGGTTTAGTTGGCTTTTTGGTGGGGGGAAGGGGGTTTGATTGCTTAATGACAATGGAGCCACAGCCCAAAGTAACACCAATCATCAGCACAAAGCACAAGGCCTGTGTCCCATGCCAAAAAAAAAAGGCACGTCGCACACAGGAAAAATGTTTTGGAAAATTGCCTTTAAAAATAGTGGCACTAAGCATGCAATAAGCCGCTTTCAGCTACAGTCGGCCAGCCATAAATTTAATCTGTTTTGACCTGGACACAGCTGTTTTCCTCTCCTTTCTTCGGCATCTTAGGACAGGCAGTGGCCAAGTGCCCGTTGTCACTGGCAATGAGTTCTCCTGTTGAAAGTCACTTTAATGAGAGAGTTGGCACCACGTTCTGCACCTTGGTGTGCATTGTTCCCTCAGCAAAGTTTTTAGTTAACGAGTGTGGGGGTTTTGATCTCGAAAGCACTGGGGAGATAAGCTGGAAGGCCCAGCAGTCACATTCCTTTGGAGACAAGCATGTTTTCCAGGAACGAAAAAATCAGACTGTAAGAGATCCAAAGGCAGGCCATGCCGGAGGGGCAAGAAGGCTGGGTTATTCCATCCTACCCACCCCCACCCCCACCCCGTTGTGCTTGTTAGTTGCCATCAAGTCAATTCTGACTCTTGGAAACTCCATATGTTACAGAGTAGAGCTGTGCCCCATAGAGTTTTCATAGCTATAATCTTAACGGAAGCAGATAGCGGGGACTTTTCTTCCGTGGTACGGCTGGGTGGGTTCCAACCGCCAACCTTTAGGTTAGCAGTGGAGCACAAACAATTTGCACCACCTGGAGCCCTTGTCCCTGGCCTATCTCCGTGTTTCTCCTGGGAGAACATCAGAACCACTGGGTGCATGTGGTTCTTTGAGCTGTGGTGGCCTGTCCTGCTTTTCAAAGAGACAAGTCTCTTCCCTGTACAACCCCTGATTGGTATGGAAATGGAGACATCTTTTTTTTTTTTTTAAATAATATTTTATTGTGTTTTCGGTGAAGGTTTACACAGCACTTTAGGTTCCCATTCAACAATTTCTACACAAATCGTTTAGTGACATTGGTTACATTCTTCACAACGTGTGAACATTCTCATTATTTCCATTCTGGTTGTTCTGTTTCCATTAATCTAGTTTCCTGCCCTCTTACATCCTCATCTTTGTTTTAAAGTAATTGCTGACCATTTGGTCCTATATAGGTTATTTTTTTTTATTTTTTCCGGTACAAAAATTTATACATATGTTGTTATGTGACTCTAATTGCTCTCCCCATACTGTGACAGCACACTCCCCCTTTCCACCCCTGACTCCCCACATCCATTCAACCAGCTCCTAACCCTCTCTGCCTTCCCATCTCACCTCTGGACAGAAGCTGCCTGTATAGTTTCTTGTATCTACTTGAGCTAAGAGGCACAATCTTCACGAGTATCACTTTATGTCCCACTGTCTAGTCCAATCCCTGTCTGAAGAGTTGGTCTCGGAAATTGTTTTAGTTCTGGGCTGATAGAGAATCTAGGGGCCATGCTTTTTGGGGTTCCTCCAGTCTCAGTCAGATCATTAAGTCTGGCCTTCTTACTAGAATTCGAGTTCTGCCCCCACCTTTCTCCTGCTCCATC